>NW_027468870.1:12124578-12132078 GCF_046254945.1 Alosa pseudoharengus
TAGACTCAGAGATGATGACATAGATAGGAAGGTCACTCTCCCGTCTTCATCCGCTTTTGCCCTGGATTCTCAGTACATCCGTCAAACGGAAGCAGCGTCCAAAAATAGATGCTATAGACATGTGGCAGGATTCAAGGATTAAACAAAATGAACATGAAAAATATACCATGACTCCATGATTGATATAGTCCACGCAATCTACATATGTGCATGGCTTTATCATTCAGAGTGGCATAACTCCTTGGTATAACAAAGGAAATTAGCTTATTATAAATTAGTTATTTGTGTAGGCTATTGCATTGCTGTATAGAAGCAGAATCGGGCTGTAATTGCTACATGGACCTGTGTTTGGCATTATGTGTACTGAACATAGTTAACACTTCAAAACAGTGTGCTCTATTTGCCTACATCAGTGTTTCCCATACATTGGCTTATTTGTGGCGGCCCACCACAATATCAACATTGACCACCACACAATGATTTTCCAGGTTGTACTAAATTGTGCTTAAATCTGGTTAGCATCATAACCACTCTGCGCTAATTTGTTAAAAACTGTTGTATTCAAGTTAATTCTGCAAACCTACCACCACAAATAGAATTCGATTCTGTGGGAAACACTGTACATTATTCATGCCCTGTGCAGTACGTTTTCTTGCACTTGATTGTGAGCATTGTATCAGTGTTAGCTTGGTCTGGGTGGTATGAGAAAGAAAACTGCAGTGGTCATCATGCCTTGGTAAGGCCTATTAGATTAGCCATGCACAGGCTGGTTTTAATCCTCTCCTCCAAAGCCACACATTTATCCTGTTAGCGCTCTCTTGTGGGCTTTCTCTCTTTCTCTCTCTCTCTCTCTCTCTCTCTCTCTCTCTCTCTCTCTCTCTCTCTCTCTCTCTCTAGCTTTTAGAAAATGCTGTCAGTGTGTGTTTCCATGCAGGTTTTGGCCATTTGGACATATTCATATTCCCGCTCATCTCAACCACGTGTCATTGTCAGACTTCTATCTCACTCTCTCTGCCTCTGCCCATCCCAACCCATGTCCTCTTCTTCTGCATTCTCCGTTTTCAATTCATTCTGCGCTCTCTCAGTCATCCTCCACCCCCGGTTTCTAAAATAGATGAGTTGGCGCTCTCTTTAATAACACTTTGTGAAGTGTAATGAGATTGTTAGGGAGGAGTGCGGTCAGTCTGGACAATTTCCTTCCTCTTTCTCTAACTATCCATGTCTTTCTCTCCCTGCCTCTGTACCGTTCTTACCCCCAATCTCTTCCCCTCACCCTCTCTCTCTCTATCTTTCCTTCTTTCTCTCTCTCTCTCTCTCTGTGCGTGTGTAGTGATAGAATACTATCTGTTCTTTTCAGCCAGAGGCTTTTTAACGGTGTAAGCACTTTCTCCTCCAACAATCCCTTACATTCCTGAGAGGCAATGCAGTGAATCACACTGTGCCTCATAGAGGACCACATACAGCTTGGTCTGCTTTGCATGTGAATTACACCCTGAACGGAACGTCTACATTAGGCACAAGCACAAATATGCTTTAATGAGGATCTTCAAGAAGAATTCATTTGAGCCTTCATTGGACCATGAATAGGTAAATTAATCAGCAACTGATCTGTAATGAGTCCATGCTATATGCAAGAAAGAAAATGCTCCAGAAATCTATGACTTGAAGTAGTGAAGTGAGTGATACTCGCCTGAAAATGTACTGCCAGTTAGTTTTTCCGACGGGAGGCTTAGCCTCAAACAAACCGCACGTTGCTGGCGTGCCCTGAAGAGCAGGACATTTTTACGGGTGGCTGAGGGTGTGCACCGCTGCTGCACTCTGCTGTCTGAGTCAAGCCATTAAAGCACAAAGCTTTGTCACTGTCAACAGCAGAGAAGACAGAAGCCCTTTGCCACTGGTCCCCCCCCCCCCCATCTCCACACCCTCCTCCTTCTCTCTTCTCAGCCGTGGACACCCAGCTCTCTAGCTCTCTCTGTGGCATCTGGCCAGATTTGCACCAAGCCCAATCCTATTTACTATAAATGAAATTAGGCCACCTCACATACCGCTGAGCTGTGGCCTGCATGGACGCATGGACGCTCTGAGTGGACGTGTATTTCTGTCTGTATCTCTCTCTCTCTCTCCATCTTTTTTTTTCAATCCTACTGCCAAAGGTTGGAATGAATAAGAGCTGGTCTGTGGTCTTTATTACAATGTTAACCCCTCACTAGTCTCTCCCCAACACACACACACACACACACCTACAGACAGACTTTTTTTTCTCCACGCGATATTTATATATAGTCTTCCTGGTGAGGTCATTTAAAATCTCGCTGCCTGGTTGCCGTGGTTGCATGAATCAGTCCACGGAGATAAGGCAGAGTGGGAGATGTGGGTCGTAACCATGGCGCCATAAACCAACAACCAGCTTTAATATACTGAAACAGGGTGTGTTGTCAGGCTGCATGAAGGTGTGCTGGAGGAAAGCTGGAGAGGCTGGGAAGACTGATCTCTCTGGTGGCTGCAATGAATATGCATCAGGATTGTTGTGTGTTTTTTTGGAGGGCTCAAAATGGAGCATTCAAAACACCCCATGGATGTTGTTGTATTGTGATGGCATGCATGTTTAAAAATGAGAGCTCTATTTATCTCCAAATGTTTCATGAGTCACTGCAAATGACTGGAACAGTACTATTCTCCGACTGTCAAAAGCTACACTGTCTGACCAATTGACCACTCTGACCACAGATCAATTGTCTTTATATTTCAAGTAAATGAGACTTTTGTGCTTTGTGGATCTGACACTTTAGATTTGAAGGCAAATTTACTTCTAACCACGTGAATAGTGGATTATGTTCATATCTATCATTTCTCTTTATATTCTTATACTTTGTTGCTGGTAAAGCTTATAAAGATGACCAAAGTGATGTCAGTGAAATACATCCTGAAGGCAGCCAATTATGTGTGCCTCACCCAAAGTGGTGGGGTGAAATTCTGCCTCTCATCCCATCCCTCTCCCCGGCTGTGAGTGTGTCTGAGCCCCCACGAGCAGGACAAGCTGGAGGGCACTGGAAGAATGCTAATGGGAGTGGGATCCTGGCACACATTTTCCACATTTACAGGGCTCTTGTAGCCACTTTAACTGCAACGTACAACCCACACACACTAACACACACACACTAACACACACACACACACACACACACACACACACACTAACACACACACTAACACACACAAACACATTAACACACACACACACACATACAGTATATACTAACACACAAACACATACAGTACAACACATACACTTATGCATGCACACACACCACTAGCACTAATCATAGACAAAAGCTCTGACACTAGAACATGCACACACCACACATAATAGACACACATGCACACATGCATTCCCCCACCCACACAATATGCTCACACACACAGGAAGAGACTTACAGACAGACATGGATCCCCAGCTCCATTAAATGTGCTCTGGGCAGGTTATATGTGGGGAGATATGGGGGAAGGGGGTCTCTGCAGATCTGGCAACCCCTGTGCTGTAGCCGGGGCCGTGTCCTGCAAGAAGCAGCCTTAATTAGAGCAGGCATTTTATTGATCTCAGGCGTCGGCACCTCAAGGCTTTTTCCACCCTGCTATCATTACACAGTAACTGTCTCTCTCTAGGACCCCATCCTGCATCTGAGAGAGAGAGAGAGAGAGTGTGTGTGTGTGTGTGTGTGTGTGTGTGTGTGTGTGTGTGTGTGTGTGTGTGTGTGTGTGTGTGTGCGCGCGCGGTAAGAAGTCGTCCCATCGGGCATCCTCTCACTTAAACCCTGCCTCTGTGCATGTAAGGGCTTGCTGCTGAATGTGTGTGTGTGTGTGTGGGGGGGGGGGGGTGAGGAAATATAACACAGACTGCAGGGTGTTTATTCAAATTGCAGCCCTTCAATCATCTCTCTACAGTCAGTCATTCGTCACCCCTTCATGTAGCCTCCTGCTAGTTATAAATCTACTCATATAAATTAAAAAGAAAAATAGGAAATGTGAAAACAGAGAGAGAGAGAGAGAGAGAGAGGAATGAAGGGGGAGTCTAACTCAGATTGTCTCATTATAGTTATTAAAACTCAATAGTGAAAACAATGATTCATCCAGCTCACTCAGCAGGATAGCTTTTTTTCCTGAATGTGCCTTGCCAAACATTAACCATTTATTAATGAAACCAGATTGAAAAGGGAAACATGAATTTCCTGCTTCATGGTAGAGTGGGGATGGAGCTGTGCATGTTCAACTGGTCATAGGTGGAACCACCATCCCCCATGCTTCAGTACACAATAGCACTGGGTGGATTTAGATAATGGCCTTTGATTTATTCCTGCAGTCCTGCTAAGGCAGCCAAGTGTTAAATAACCTGTGTGGTAGGAGAATGCCTTCAACTTGTAGGGTGAAGTGAAAGGACCAGCAGGGAGGCAGAGACAGGAATACAGCCCATTTAAACACAGTTGAGGAGGCTTAGTGAAATTGTTTAATGGGAAACCAACAGAAGTTTGTTGAGCTCCGGTCTTTTATCTGTCAACTCCTGTCAACACACACACACACACACACACACACACACACACACACACACACACTCAATGTGTCACAGATGACTATCATGTAAATGAGATTTCTCGTCCTAAATCCGTACAAAACGAGATAACGCGGAACAACTGAGCCCTGTTCTGGTGGGACCCCTTTATCGGGCTCAGTGGCATAAAATAACAATATCAAACATTTTTTGTAACCGGGAGTCTGATGTAGTGTAGATGACCAAAACCCTCACCGAATCTGCCCGGTAGAATGCTGCCCCCGCATGTGCGCACACGTACCGGTGATGCTGACGCAGTTCGACACAGGCAATCTGCCTGGGAGGAGCTAGGAGCGCATTGCGCGAGTTGAGCTGCCGCAGCAGCAGAGTCAGCGAGGGGAACACCGGTACGGCGTGGCGACCGACAGACACATCGGGGCGAAACGAGGGTGATCCGATCCGACAGTGAGACACCGAGCCTCAGATGGCTAGAGACTGAGGCGGATTCCAGTCATGCTGTGACAAAGCTAGTGCATGACATACCGACTGTTGCATCTTCTATATAGACGGGGATGAAAACCGGCGCTATATTAAGGAGCGACGTAAATATAATTCGTTTTGTATTAACTTTGCACTCTCGCACTGCGATTTAATGCCGACCTAATCCTTGAGGTGACACGCCCCATCTTCAAACGTTGAGAAACGAATCGGTGTTAGAGCAGCATACTGAAGCAAACCTTTACGTTCCGACAGAAATCCAACGGTGTCTGAACGGAATCTCTCTATTTTTGCTCTGTAATCCGTTTTGTCGCCGTGGTGGCAAGAGAGGGTCGAACCATGACGAAGAGCCCGCTGTACGTGCGGACCCTTTGCTGAATTGATGACATAGGACCATGGATACTTGTCTCTATTTTTGGCATTCAACTCATAAGTGTCACAAATGGATGAAGAAATAGACACCCGCAAAATCAACAACAGCTTCCTCCGCGATCACAACTATGCAACCGAAGGTATTTATATCTCCATATTAGGCTACCTACATGGGATGTCATTTTGGCTACATCACTGTATAACCTAGCTAATAATTGCATTGGGCCATACATGACTGAAGATGTCATTACAGGGTTATTGACATCAATGACGACCTATCTGTTTAGTTCGTTGTCGGGATGTGCAATATTGTTGGCCTTCTTCCTACGCAATTGGCAATGAATATGGTAACTTTTTGGTATTTAATGTTTGGTCGGTCAGGGAATATTCATGTCTAGCTACGCTAATGAATCCAGGAAGCAATCTCACTCCGTGCTTTGTAAAGGAACAGGTGTGTATTCATATTGTATGAGATGATGCGGTTCGGTGCTGTATTGGAAATACTGAAATATTGTTAGCTAATGTTGGTTTGGTTTGTGTAGAGGCCTACACATAGGCTAGGCCTAAATGCACAATCATTCAACCGGTATACCAGATATTCACCCATTTGGCAATATCGAGATGGAGATGATTGATACGTTTTGCTACTCTGTATCTGTAGCATCTCCAATAATCTTTATGAAATGTAGGCTAATGTATGAAAAGTCAAACAATTCTGGAGCTGATAGTGGTCTGCCTAATGTTTTTTAGACTAGACATTCCAGTCAGTTCGTTGATGCACAGGATCACAAAAAGCTAAATGATGAATGGTAGCCCACCTAATTAAAGACCCACTCTTAGTGAGTGAGCAGGGCCCTTCAAGCAGATCTCAGCGTAACAGCATTAGATGGTGGGGGTGGATAGGAAGAGAGGAGGAAGGGAAGAGAGGAGGAAAGGAGAGAGGAGGAAGGGAAGAGAGGAGGAAAGGAGAGAGAGGGAGATGAAGAAAGGTATGGGCTGTGAGAGAGAATGGGGGTACAGGAAGAGGCATAAAGAAATGGCACAAATCAGGAGAGAGAGAGAGAGAGAGAGAGAGAGAGAGAGAGATGTGGTGTGGAAGAGAGAGAAGAGGTGCAAGAAAATGAGAGAGAGAGGAGGAAGAGACAGACACAGACAGAAAAAGAGAGTGGAAGAGAGAGAGACAGGAGATTCTGAAATAAATCAGAGATTATGCTGAAGCCCTGGTGCTGAAGCCCTGGTCAGACAGATGTGACAGCATTCCACTTGAGCAGTTCAAATCCTCGGCACTGGCTGTACCCAAAAATTAAATCGCATAGAAGAGGGAAGAGGGCCAGCTTCAAACAGACAAGCCTCCCCCCTGGAAAAAAAAATCAGAGAGAGAGAGAGAGAGAGAATGTTGCCATGGTGCTATGTGTTATTTGTTGGCATTTACCACCATTTTCTTTATGGGTCCCCCTAGAGTTGCCTATTCCCATTTTTTGGGGGCAAATTATAATTGGTCGCAAAAATAGCTGCCGTTTAGTGAGTGGTGGTCTAGATTGGGGCTAGAGGGGACCTCTTTATTTCATCTCAGCAGGTATTGTGTTTCTGTGCACGGAAGTGCTAAAATGGCAGAGATAGTAGGGCACTCTGCTGTGGTGCAATTACTACAAACAGCAGTGGCTATGTGGATGCTGAGAGGCAGAGGGAGAGGAGCTGGAGAGGAGAGAGGAAAGGAGGGGGGATGCAGCATTTGGTATACAACCCCATAAATGGAACATACTCTTAAAACACATTCAGACAGGGGAGGAGGTGGAGTTGGGGGGGGGGGGGGGTGTAGGTTAAATCCTCTTAGCAGAGAATAGGGGATTTTCAGAATCTTTGTTTGGTCACATTAGCACATGGGCTATAAACAATGGCAGTGATACATTTGCCGTTTGCTAACTCGTTACTTTAAAAGCTGACATGGAAAAAGATTAATGTAAATAGTATCCCCGGCTGTAAGATAAACAAGATGCGATGACGATTCGTGGTCTAGTTCAAACGATTAGAGACGAGTAATCTTTATGTTTACACACAAAATAAAATATAATAACGTCCAGCATGAA
>NW_027468870.1:12144578-12162078 GCF_046254945.1 Alosa pseudoharengus
TCTGCTCTCTGTCAGATTTATTCATGAAAAGAAATATTTCACTGCTACCACCCCCCCCCCCCCCCACACACACACACACACACACACACACTCCCCTTGCCAAACACACACCACCATCAGCACCAATATCACCCCAGGGGCACATTCATTATTCCCAAAGAAAATCCTCCGCGCTCGTTGTTGTGTGGTAAAGTTATAGAGACGAGAGTGTGTGCGTGTGCATGTGTGTGCGTGTGTGTGTGGTGGGATGCTTTAAAGGAGTGATTTCAGGAGGGTTGGCACTATGCTGGACGATACAGATATTCACACTGCAGCTTTTATGTGGAATGTGGTGACAAAGAGCCATTTTCATGAGTAGATAATTAGTGACACATTTTTAGGGGGGAGAAAATGACAAAATGGGGAAAAAGAATCAGTTGTCCCTTAAAGATAACACATAAAGAGGAGGGATGAAACACAAGCAGTATGTTTCGGCCGATTTGATTTGTTTTTCGGCAGAAAAACAACCACACACACACACACACACACACACACACACACATACACACACACACACACAGACACACACAGACAAACACAGAGAGAGAGAGACAAACATAGACACTCCCTCACAAACACACAGATTAATGCTTATTCTAACTCTCTTAAACCAGGCAGGTGGTGGGCGGTTGAAGCACACTAGGAAATGTCCATAGCCATGGGAACTTGACAGAGAGATCAGATCAAAATATTGAATGTGGACATCCTTCATGTCTCAAGTTTTATTTTCACTACATCTTATAGGTTGAATTTTGCCCTCAGAGAACAATTTAATGACCTGAGATCATTCATTTACTGGTCATTAAAGGTTAATGATAACATGTCTTGTACCTTTCCTCAAGCCTATGCTCGGCTTACTCTGCAGCTCATACCAAATGGTCAACTAAAGGCTTCTTGTAAGGCCACATAACACGCTGAATATCTCTGTAAGCTCACACAAGGACAGGATGCTGTGGCTCGCTAATCATGGAGGGTAGCAGTCCTCCTAAACTATTTTGGTTTTATTATGCATCATCCTGCCTGTCTGCCTGCATGCCTGTGCCCTGTTTTGTAAAGGTATTGCTTTGTGTGAAGAATGCCAAATACTGGATCATCTTAGCTACTGCAGTGAGGTTGTAATTTAGGAGACATCAGGTGGTCCGCCTGATTACATTTTTTTGTGCTGTTTCCATGTCTCTCCATGTCTCTCCATGTCTCTCTACTCAGTGCTGTTTCCATGTCAGTCTACTCAGCAGCTTCTCTCTGGTAGCTAAGTGTGTGCTACCTGCTCATTTAATTTCAGAGGCTAACGTGGAACTCTTATTAGCAGTCTGCATGCACACAAGGCCCCATTGCCTGTAATGAAGGGGTAACTGTGGCAGCTAAATGGCTTCCACCTGTCAGGTTATTAACAAGATATGCACAAAAACAACCATGCACACTCGCACAGTACAAAAGTGGTATTCAGACACAAAAGACACACACACACTATCCACTCATACACAGAGACAGGGAGAGAGACATGGAAATATCAATCAAATTTACATGAAAAACGAGTATAGCCTGTTAGTGTTGTTAATATGCATCTACCATACAGAATACACACACACACACACACACACACACACACACACACACACACACACACACATTATAGCAAAATGTAGTTCATCGTGGGTCTTGCCACACCGTGAGGATTGCCAGGCTGCCACGCTGTGAGCTGCTGTGCCCAGAGTTTATGTGTGTGTGTGGGTGTGTGTGTGTGTGTGTGTGTGTGTGTGTGCACTGGGCACGGCCAGACTGGCAGCAGCTGGCATGGCCTTGGTGTGGGAAAGGCAAAATCCGTTACGCTCGCAGACACCTGTGTTTCAGACACACCTATTTTGCACACCACACACACACACACACACACACACACACACACACATAGACGGAGTGTTTACCTCAGGCTTACAGTGGCAATAAAAGGCATATTAAAGGTGCGGGGTGGCTGGCAGATGCGTGGTGTAATAGAGACGGATGATGGCTGTGTGAGGCAGAGTGAGAGTGAGAGAGGGGGGGGGGTTACTGCGGTGGTGGTGTGGTGGGGTTGTGTGTTTTGAGTATGACCGTAGGGAAGTTACTTGAGAGATGCAAATATGTGTGTGTGTGTGTGTGTGTGTGTGTGTGTGTGTGCGCTGCGCTTTTGAAAGGAGGATGTATCGATTGTATTTTCGTTATCGAAAGTCCTCCGCAGGTGGATCTGCATTGCAGTGAAGGATTTCTTGGACTGTCCATCTCTCTCTCTCTCTCTCTCTCTCTCTCTCTCTCTCTCTCTCTCTCTCTCTATCTCTCTCTCTCTCACACACACACACACACATATACACACACACACACACACACACATATACACACACACACACGCACAGTCGCACACTAAAGTGTACTTCACAAATATTTGCCAAATTTATGAAATGTCATGCACTATTTATGTGATTCATGTCTTGAAAAATGGTATAGATTTGTATCTCTCTTACAGCCTTCAGCATGGGCCGTTTAACAGTCACTCTCTAGATCAGCAGGCAGCAGAATACAATTTCTATCTTCATGTAGGACAAAGGGGACCCTTGTAGGAGAGCAGTCTTGTCCCCTGGCAGATAGAAATGTGTCCACCATTACTGCCCCACAAGGCTTCCATTTTGACTTTGCGAGGGAAGTGGGGCTTGATGTTCCGGCACACATTAAAAGAAGTGGATCAATTAAAAATTAATGGTCTTGTTAATTCAGTTCCCTCAGTCAAGATCATTATCATTTTCCTTTGATCTGCAAATTTCTTTGTGAAGATGTAAAATTTTGCATGGCTCAACCATTTTTTCTCTTCCACTGACTCGTGATATAGATTTTTGCAATGGTCTACAGTATTTGCTGAAAACGGATCACTTAAAGCTGTCAAAGAGGGCTGTTCGGCCAGTGACTAAATGGAGTGCACTAAATGCATCTGCATCGAAATGAGAGTGACATTATTATTCAACATTATTATATTTGGAATGCCACCCTATAGAGATATTCCACCACTCAAACACACTGCAATGTACACATACAGTGAAGCATGTACTTGCATCCAAACACCAGCACATGCACACACCAGCATATATACAGATGCAACACACACACGCACGCACACACACACACACACACACACACACACACACACACACACACACACACACACACACACACACACAAGCAGAACTTTATTTTTGGAGCACCGACAGACGGACTCTTAAGTGAGAATGTCCTGAGGCTCTTTGGCCTTGGTAAGCAGAGGGCAAGCTCTGACAAACCGTCGGCTGCTCCAGCCTGCGCCCGGTCAGCATGCGGCGCCTCGGCGGAGCGCGTCGGTTTCATGGGGGGGGGGCGGACGCAGGCGAGTTTGGAGGACGTGGGGGACTGTGGGGTGGACAGGGAGTGGATGAGGGGGGATGAGGAACGTGTGTGTGTGTGTGTGTGTGTGTGTGTGTGTGTGTGTGTGTCTGTGTGTGTGTGTGTGTGTGTGTGTGTGTGTGTGTGTCTGTGTGTGTGTGTGTGTGTGTGTGTGTGTGTGTGTGTGTGTGTGTCTGTGTGTGTGTGTGTGTGTGTGTGTCTGTGTGTGTGTGTGTGTGTGTGTGTGTGTGTGTGTGTGTGTGTGTGTGTGTGTGTGTGTTATTGACTGGGGCTGTGGGAAGCGCCTGTGCCAAGGCAAACAAGCCCCCCGGCCTCTTCTCTCCTCTGCTCTCTGTCAGATTTATTCATGAAAAGAAATATTTCACTGCTACCACCCCCCCCCCCCCCACACACACACACACACACACACACACTCCCCTTGCCAAACACACACCACCATCAGCACCAATATCACCCCAGGGGCACATTCATTATTCCCAAAGAAAATCCTCCGCGCTCGTTGTTGTGTGGTAAAGTTATAGAGACGAGAGTGTGTGCGTGTGCATGTGTGTGCGTGTGTGTGTGGTGGGATGCTTTAAAGGAGTGATTTCAGGAGGGTTGGCACTATGCTGGACGATACAGATATTCACACTGCAGCTTTTATGTGGAATGTGGTGACAAAGAGCCATTTTCATGAGTAGATAATTAGTGACACATTTTTAGGGGGGAGAAAATGACAAAATGGGGAAAAAGAATCAGTTGTCCCTTAAAGATAACACATAAAGAGGAGGGATGAAACACAAGCAGTATGTTTCGGCCGATTTGAACCTCCCAGAATGGCTCGCATGATGAAAATGTGGATGTCAATCACGAGTGGACCGTGCACTGGACCTGCTACATGGCTGCACAAACTTTGATTTTTCTGTCCAATTTAAAACAGCCATATAGACACGCACACAGACACACACACACACTCGCATGCAGACACACACACGCGCGCACGCACGCACACACGCACGCACGCACGCACGCACACACACACACGCACACACACACACACACACACACACAAACACATACACACAGGGAAAGGGTCTATCATTAAACTCTGGTAACTCTGATAACTCATATGAGACAGGACTAGTCCCCTGCAGTAAGTGACACAGAGGATCACACACATCCGGCCTATCTCTCAGAGGCCACCTTGGGCCCCCGGGCTAATAGTTTTAGATCTGTGACTGTGTGATGGGATGTGTGCTCTTTCAACCAGCCCATTTATTTAGTCACGCTTGGGCTCGTGCTGGAGGACGAAAAAAGAAACATAACATTCTTGTACTGATGGGCCCATTTAGGAAACATAATAGCAATGTTGTGACTGCAGTCCTAATCAGTATGCCCCCTAACCCTTACGCTGGATAAAGCAGATTACGGACTGAGGGGCTGGGGGCGTTGGAGGAGGGGGGGGGGGGGGCGTTACGAGACCAACTGCACGATGTAGTGATATATGCTTGTGTGACCAAATCTATTTCTTGGTGAGCGAGCGAGCGAGATGAACTCGTAACAGAAGTCATCAGCGTCTGAATGTCCCCAGCGCCCTGCGTTGGGCTTATTGAATACCCAGTCAAAGGGAGCGATTCTGGCTGGGCTGGTGCAGTAGCTGCAGGGCCTCATGCGTCAGTGGCTCACTGAGTCTGCCTGTGTGTGTGTGTGTGTGTGTGTGTGTGTGTGTGTGTGTGTGTGTGTGTGTGTGTGTGTGTGTGTGTGTGTGTTGGTTTGGTTATTAATAGCTAAAGGAGGGAATTATGGCTCGCTGTCGATGCCGGTGGCAGAGTGCCGGATTAACTGTCCCCACCTAAGCCACTTAATGCAGCAGGTCATTTCAGCACAGAACACAGGGGAAGAAGAGAGAGAAAGAGAGAGACATAGAGAGAGGAACCGAGAGAGTGTGATGGAGAGAGGAAGAGAGAGAGAGAGGGATAGAGAAAGGAAGAGAGATGGATAGAGAGAGGAACAACCTGCCCTGTATGCCAGGGCTTCTCTGCCCAGCAAGGTGCCCCCCATCTGGTGAGGATGTCCTTATCTCTTAAGATGACCACAGGGGGAGTCATCTGTTGTTTGTCATTACCATTTACTGTTATTTTACATCAAATCCTAAGATCTTTTAGAAGTCACAATCACTCATTTCGGTTCGTACATGAATCATTGCATGGTTACACCAATTTGAGCCCCTACTTTGGTGAGATACTCAGTACCGTAATAAAGCTCAATGAGATGTATAAACCTTGTTCCCAATGTCACGCTAACCTAGTAATTACCGACCTCACCTGCAAATGCCCTGAGCGGTCACAGTCTTTAGTTTGCTTGGCAGTGTCCTCCGCTCCGGTTCTAAGATTATGGTTTCCTGGTATCCCTGCGGAGGGACAAACTGCCCTGG
Organism: Alosa pseudoharengus; assembly: GCF_046254945.1. NCBI lineage: Eukaryota > Metazoa > Chordata > Actinopteri > Clupeiformes > Clupeidae > Alosa > Alosa pseudoharengus. Next base: position 12,150,433 of record NW_027468870.1, read on the forward strand.
TGCCGAGCCCTAATCAGCTTCCATCTGCCACAGTGACACCAAAGCACCATCTATGTCATTTCATCCAGCACAGCCAGCGTAGCATGACTGATATGCTACAGTTTCAGCCGGAACCCCATGCACGCAATGACATGAGGAAATATATAATAGAGAATACGTAAGACTAAATATTTAATCCAGTGGCACTATAATACTATGATTCAACCATTAATTTAAAAAATGTTTATGTAACGCTCAGTAAGGTTCAAATACAATCTATTCATGATCATCTACCATTAATCTTCACTGTGGCAGCTGTAACAGATGGCAAGACCTCTTCATTTTGAATCATTCTGGAGACAGATACAGATAACAGAGCGAAGTAGGGTTTTTGGATGATACACACACACTTAACACAAGCCTATGTTACCATGTTTAGTGTGTCTATCATTAAAACACTGTGCATTCCCATCAAATATATTAATATTGAATAGTGAATATACATCATTGTCCAGAGTGAGTTTAGATTAGAAGATAGTTCAAGATGTGCAGAGCTGTGTACTTTGATATTTGGTATTGTGAAAAGAATATAATTATGTTTGTAGGAACAAAATAAAAGTGCAGCATTTTATCATATTGATGACTGTCTCAGATTAAATTAAATTAAATAAATTAATAACAGCACTTGAAATGTGTCTTCAAGATGTATTTCGTTCTTATGATGCTGTAGAATTAGTATAGTGAGATGTGCTTGAGGATGCCTTTGATGCATCAATATAAAGAGTCTTGGCATTGATGCAAATGGCACAGGAAATACACCTCCCCAACCCCCAAGTCTCCAAGCAGATGTAGACAGGTGGTGCAGGGCAGCAGGTGGAGGATGGAGGATGGAGGATGAAAGCTTAAACATACAGTGCAGTGAACCCATAAAGCTGCCATAGGAGAACAGGTGTTTTGACAAACAGGTGACAGTGTCAAGAGTGATTGATTAGCTGAAAGCAGTGAACTGTGGCAATAACCAATCATGAACCAATAAAAATAATATCTTGAATATTCAGTGGAATATCTGCATATACATCCTGTGATAAAATGGTCTATTTCAAGACACTGTCCAAGCTTCCATGCTTTTAGTTAATTAACAACAATTAAATGATGTTGAGGATGTTGAGGATCAACCAAAGGGTTGATACCTTAAGGTAAAAAAGCTGTTTAACTGAAGCACCTTCTCGCTCAGTAAACAATTTGGTCTCTTTGTCAATGTTTTCATCAATGAATTTGTGACTTCCCTTGCGCTAGCGTGTACCAAGTTTCCTGCAGCACGGAGTGTGTAGTTTGTGTTTGCAGCCAGGAGTGTGTAGTTTGTGTTTGCAGCGTGGAGTGTGTAGTTTGTGTTTGCAGCGTGGAGTGTGTAGTTCGTGTTTACATCCCTGGGAGGAAAAGGAGGACAGGCCGCACTCGGTGTGATAATCCCGAGTCAATCCCTCTGACGCATGTCACTCTGCAGCCGAGCAGCACCCTAATCTCCTTCCCATGCAGGTGTGGAGCAATACATTGGACTCAGCAACCTGCTGCCTCTTGCCTCCTACCTGGTGGACCGGGAGGGGGGATGGAGGGGCTAGTTCTGGGGGAGAGGGGTTACACAACTGGCTTTAAGAGCTTGTTTGCAGCCTGCTTTTTGTGCTGCATCCCATCTGGGTTGTACAAATCCTGCCCCCCCCCCCCCCCCCACCCCCCTTCTGACTGGGGCCCAGATTATGTGGCACTGAACGTTTAGTCTCGTTACTGTTGATTATGGCCCTGGGGCTCTAGCTCACCACTGATGTAGTTACAGGCAGATCAGAGGACCTTTAAGAAGACTTTGCAGTCTGGTTACCTCACAAAGCATACGGATGCCATTTTCAAACACTCACTGGATATTCAAGAAGTCCTTTTCATAGAGTGAAGGCATATGCACACAGTATATGATCTATAACAAAAATCTACCACACTGCACATTAATTTAAGTGCCATGCAATCTGCTCTCTACAGTGTACTATACCTATTTGCCTATACCTTTGGCAGACACATTTATTCAATTCAACCTGTAGTACAAGAAAAGAGTAGAAAGCATACTGATGTATAAATGCTATCTTTGAATTAAACATATGACTTTGGCTTTACTGGAGCTTTGCTATGGCAGATAAGTGACAGAAACACAAAATGGAGGGAATGGATTATGTAGTAATGGTTGTCATATTACTTCAGCTCTGCAGTGCTGAAGCATTCAGGTCTTCAGGTCCTTACTCCTTTGAGAAGAACCTGAATGTATGTTTTTTTCTCTTTCAAAGTGTCCGTCTCCGCACAGAACAACGTTGGTGGCCTTAGAGTTCAAGTCCATCTCCAGTTCAGATTGACTGCGAGCAGAGCCGGTAGAAGAAGACCTTAATGGTCTGTGAGGTCTTCTTCTCCTTCGCTCTGCTTCTCCGGCTATGGAGGAATGTGTCTGCCTCAGCTGCATTCAGAAACATTTTAAGAGCAAGAATCAAATCTCCCCCTTTGAGGTTGGATTATATACACAGTTCTGGACAGCAATCCTATCAGATATGCATTAACATCCACACATTTCACAGTCAGCCACCTAAAAAATATTCCTTTATTCCAGGTCTTCAGTGCTAGGGTCATTTTCTTTTGCTATCTCAGGTGGAATAGAAATCATTCGTCTGTTCTTTTTTTTTTTTATTTAATAATAAAATCCTTTCGTCCTCCATATTCATTGTCCACACTGCCCTCTCCACCCCAATCCCAGTGCCCGACTCCCCAAGATCGACCGCTTTCTGCATCCGCAGCACTCTAATTTTAGCACCTCATCTCCGGGCGATGCCGTGTGCTGCCGGGAGCGGTGGATGCAGGGGAACGGAGGGGATCCAATCTCCCCCTCAATCAGGGGCAGGTGCTGAGGGTGGTGGGGCAGAGCCAGGGGCAGGCAGATTGGTGCCTCCTGTGTGCTGCTTCCACTGCACATGTTTAATGATACGGCGAGGAATTGGCATATCAGGGGAATGGTTGTGTGTGTGTGTGTGTGTGTGTGTGTGTGTGTGTGTGTGTGTGTGTGTGTGTGTGTGTGTGTGTGCATGTCAGGCGGGGACAGGTTGAGATGAACTTAAAGCATTCGTCTCATGGCCTTGGCCTTGTCCCCCGCATCATCACCTGAGATTGATTTTAGTGATGGGTAGTGTGGGGAATATGGAGGGGGTTGCTGTGTGTGTGTGTGTGTGTGTGTGTGTGGGGGGGGGGGGGGTCTACATTCATGTGGCACGATGACCTCTGACCCTCAGAGTGTGTGTGAGTGCTTACTGGCTTTGTTATTTATACGTTGGCCCTCAGTCTTGCTTTACTGGACCAAAGAGTAGAGTGTCAAGAGGCTCACTGTCGTAAAAATCACACACTCTCTAACACACTTACATGCACACACGCACGCACACACACACACACACACACACACACACACACACACACACAAATACACATACACTTACATAGACACACACACACACACACACACACACACACCACACAGCAGCGGAAATTTGATAAACAAATGCTTTCTAGTATATGACTACAAATGCTAACAGTCACAGTCAATGGCAAAAGAGCCTATACCACGAGACAGCCCTCCAAACCAGACCGTGTTGAATATCAGCATAATGTGAGCAAGGCTCTACCTCCACTCACAGACCATTCACCATTTTGAAATCCATCAGAAATGGAAAGCTTTTAGGGGGGTTTGACTTTGAGCCATTCGGGGGATCATGACTGTGAGAATCACTGACAGAAGGCTACAAGCCGTTTTCATCCCAATAGCTTTCAGATCACTGCTGCCTCCATTAAAACACATCAAGAATGAAAGCCATATGCAGTCGATCTGAGCCCCTTATCTAGAAAAGAAAGTCGCAATCCGTGTCTTATCTTCAATAAAAAAGAAGCTATCCATGTGCAAAAGCCCTAATACACTCTGCTCGGCGAATTAATCACAATCAACAAGAAGAAGGCGGTCTGTCATTCAGGCGTGAGGCACAGGGATGTTTCTTTGTCTCGTCGCTCGGCGATGTTCGCCCCCTCTATCCCGTGACTGGCGAGGCTCGTCTGCTCTGATATGTGTCTCTGGCTTCTTTTTTTCCGCGCTAACTGGGGGCACCATCAAAGAACAAAGGGCCTGGCGTCTCGCACTCATCCCAGAGCCTGCGTTAATTGGCTCCCCCCCCCCCCCACACACACACACGTTTGCTGGATCTGATGTTTAATGTGTTAATAATGGTTTTGGGGAGCGAGCCGGTGGTGGGGCTGCCAAAGCTGATACACTTCAGTTAGCAGCTGACACACACACACACACACACACACACACACACATACACACACACACACACACACACACATACACAAAGCACTGTAGCAAAGATGATCCCTTCACACTTCAGGTCTTTCTCCTTCTCTGTCACCTGTCATCCCATTGCCTGCTGTTGTTTTTTTTATTTTCTTCTTCAATCACCCACTGATCTCATTTCACTGGCATTAGAGTGTGTACACACACACACACACACACACACACACACACACACACAGACGGACATGTGAACACACATGTATAGCTCTGTAATAGAATTAGTTGAACATTACAAGTCGTGTCTGCTGATTCCCCTGCTGAGTGAACAGGCGTAGAATACTAATGACCCATCATGGCCAGTGCAGGGCTTCATGCAGACTGCGCTCCACACTGACATCATTATTACTTCACCGGCTGACTTAAAGACACACACATACACACACACACACACACACACACACACACACACACACACACACACACACACACACACACACACACACAGACACACACACACACACACACACACACATACACACACACACACACACACACACACACACACACATACACACCCTGAAGAGAGATTGATGTGATGAATCTACAGCCTTGCTGAATCCAACTGAAAAGCAAAAACAGCATCCTCTGAAACACTACCCCCCTTTCTCCTCTTCTCTTGAAATTAGAACATCCACCCACCCTTGCATCACTACCACCCCCCCCCCCCCCCCCCACCCCCCCCCCATTCACACATAAACGCGCACACACACACACACATACACACACACACACACCTTCAGTGCTCTGGAACCAGGTCTCGTTTTGATGATTGTGTATTCCGTTGGCGAGCAGGATGTAAAAGGTTGGGAGTGTGCAAAGTGTGGGGGGGGGGACAAAAAGGAGATCCTCCAGGGGCCTAATTAGGTCAGGGTGTTTTGTGTGTCGGAGTGAAGGAAGAATCATTTGGAATTCAGAGTTTCCATCAGGCGCAGAGATGTGAGGGAGACGTAATTACTCTGTGTGTGTGTGTGTGTGTGTGTGTGTGTGTGTGTGTGTGTGTGTGTGTGTCCTCTTTACGTCCGTCTCTCCTTCCTGCGCTTTTCAAATGCAGAGGCAGAGACAAACAACCTGGCAAGCGCACACAATGTGTGTATGTGTGTGTGTGTGTGTGTGTGCGTGCATACAATCATACAAAAGCACAATGTGTTCTTCATGAAATCTCCACTGAGGGAACACATCTGTGACCAAATGGATCATTCTACTGCAGAACATGTTGAAATGCCTCATCTGTGGCAGGATTTGTGGAAAGTGCAGACAATCCATCACTCTCTTTCTCATCTCTCTCTCTCTCTCTCTCTCTCTCTCTCTCTCTCTCTATCTCTCTCTGAATGTCTGTGTATTCTATTCCATTCAGTTCAGTTCAGTTACTTTATTATCCCAAAGGGAAACTCATGTATATGCTTAGGGATGAGTTCAGGTGTCGTAATCCAGATCTCCACTTCCCTTATGTGTGCATGTCTTGGTGAGGTTCAACCACTGCCGCACACACACACACACACACACACACACATCTCTGAATCAGCACCACTGTTCCTGGGTCTGACGTGTTGGAGGGAGCCGCTCCGTCCAGACAAGGAGCAGCTTCTTCTGGGTACTCTGAGGACCTGTGGCTCAGTCCCCTGGCTCAAGAGCCCAGACGAAATGTCCTCTGGCAGGCTGAAAGGACGGCCTTTTTACCCCAGTACACAATAGCTTCCCTTTGTCATCGCGGGCAAACGTTTGCCAAGTTGGGCCATTGTTAGCCTTGTACCATGGCAGACACTCTCTCCCACTCCTCACTCACTAATTACTGAAGCCAATTGTCCTGTTTGTCTGTGTTTATTTTTGTATTTCACTCACATAGACAGCAGGCTTGGCTTTGAAGGAGAGTGTTTTTATTTAATTTGCTAGTCCATTGGTTGATTTGTCGATGCAGAACGCAGCCTTGGAAAGAACAGCTTAAGGGTGTCTAAGCGCTTTGGCTACCTGTCCCCTATTAAGCCAGCCAGATTTGACTCGGTTAACAAAAATGAGAACAGTTATATAATGTGAATGGACCACTGGAAAAAAAGAGCTTGTGGTCTTTGAGTGATTCGGTGGAAGACGTGATTAACTGGTTTGGAGACACTTACTCTCACCTCTGCCTCATAGTACAAGAGAGGAGAGGAACAGATTTGACGTAGCTGCAGTCTACTGTGTTGTCTTATACCTGTGAGTAAAAATGAGGAGTGGAAAAGACTAAACAGTCTTGCTGTGGACTGCCAGTTCCACTCCCCAAGAACAAAGTCTCTTGCAAGAACGGCACACACAGCCCTGCTCGATAGTCAAGGAGGAGGTTGTCATGGAAACCACACTTTTAAATTCTCCACTCACATACACATTCACCCACACACACACACATACACACACAAGAGAGAGAGAGAGAGAAAGCGTACGTAGGTGTGTCAGGGTTAAAGGGAAAAAACAGCAAGCACACAGCCCTCTTGTTCTTTCTCTCTCTCTTTCTCCCTCTCTCTCTCTCTCTCTCTCTCTCTCTCTGTCCCTCTCCCTCTCTCTCTCTCTCTCACTCTGTCAGTCTTGTCAATCGCACCGTCTCTATGTAACTCTGCTCTCCCTCTCTTCTGTCTCTTTCTCTCCCTCTCACATTTTATGACGATCTCCTCTAGGGACAAAAGAATTATTCAGGAAGCTCCTCTTGTTTAGCTGCTAGGATTTGTGCGAGTGACTCCAAGGCTCGGAGCCTTTTCCGAGGGCTTAGCGCACTGTGGAGGATGGGACGCAGAAAAGATCTGGGGTCGATTTCTTTCACAGCATCAAACAAATATACCTGCGAATGAGAGACGAGAAAGAGAGAGAGGGAGAGAAAGAGAGAGAGAAAGAGAGAGAGAGAGTGAGAGCTGCAGTGAGCGCAGAGCGAATGCCCTTTTTCCTCGCCAACGGATTGCATAGCAACAGTGCATCCCATCGCCTCTAAAACAGATGCATCTCCTTGAGGAAGACCAAGGAAGATGTGTCAAAGGTAGGAAATTGATTGCGAGTCTGTTTGCTCTGTACATCTCGGCGCGCCAGATACCAAGTCAGAATGAGGGGTGGGGGTAGGAAATGAATCTAGGCGAGTGCGAGAACAAAAGACTTTTTTTTTGTTTTGTTTTCCTGTTAAGAGCGATCCATGCCAGAGTAGCTGCAGTATTGTTTGGAGGGAAGGATGGATAGGGCTGTGCTTAGCGTCTTCCAGTTTGTGGCGATCAGCGGGTTTGTGAGCGTGTCAGTGTTTGGTGCAGATCTGTTTATGTCGGATCAATCCGATGTGTTGACATGCGAGGGGGGAATCTCTCCAGGTTGCGTAAGGACACCCGAGTGGGAGCGCAACCCCAACACACACACCTTTCCGCCAAATGACTTATTTACAGAGAAGTAGCCTAATCACTCGCAGGCAATCGCATCACACACAGCCGATTAGCACGGTAATGGCTAATGCTAGCAGCTAGCGCAGTTCCATGCCAGTATTCAGTGTTCTGTTCACCCCATCTCTGTCTTTGGTTGTGTTGTTTTTCGCCTGCCGTCCTTCCGGAATTTTCTTACAAGAAAGAGGTGCTTGGTGCTCAGAAGGGGGCTTTGGAGTGCGGGGTGTGGTGGGGTGCGGTGGGGTGGGGGCGTGCCAATCCCCCCTTCCCCACGCTATGGGGGCGTGACAGATCCAGCGTTGGTGGCGTCGGTGGCGACAGGAGATACTCGCTGCCCTCCAGCTCCTCTCCGCTCTTCCCTCCCCTCCCGCTCTCCGCCGCCGATGCCTGCCCGGCTCCCCTGAGTGAGCCCTGGCGTAATTAAACATCCCCGTTTGCCCTACTTCCTCTCTCGGCCCCCGGTGGGCTGCTATTGGCCAGAGCCACTCCCACAATGCGATTCAGCTGCCCGTGGCCCCTCTTTGATGTGGTTCAAACACACACACACACACACACACACACACACACACACACACACACACACACACACACACACACACACATACACACACACACACACACACACACACACACACACACACACACACACACACACCTTAGTGGGATTGTGATAGTAGTAATATGTTTGTGTTGAGCTAGGTTTGTCAAGAGATACACACATAATTGTAGGTGCATTCAAGGCGAACACTATTGGGACATGGTCACTGGCCATTTATTTAGCCATTTTTGTCATATCTGGATGTCACACGAGTGACACTATCTCGGTTCACTCGGTGTGCCGACACAAGTGAGCATGTATCTGCCATCTTTAATATTGTAAGTGATGAATATACCCATTAGGGAGGAGGGGGGGATTTCATAATGCCAAGCCTTCAGCAATAACATTGCCGAGCCCTTTCCTACTAACATCTTGCCGGCGTATCTGATGGTTACTGATGTGGATGTGACATTTTTGGGGGTATTGAAAACCAGCCCTGGCAATGGTGTTTTTATCTCGCCTTCCACACACACACACTCTCTCCCAAGGCTTCCTATGCTGAGAGGTATTGTCGAGCTTGGAGCATGCTTCTGACAGGCACTGAGTTTGACAGTGAAATGTGGTGGTGGGATTTGCATATCAATGAAATGGTGACAGACAGTGTATGGGGTGTGTGTGTGTGTGTGTGTGTGTGTGTGTGTGTGTGTGTGTGTATGTGTGTTTGTATGACTGTATGGGTGCACATGCTCATTTGTTTCTATAGATAATGGTATTGTAGTGATTTGAAAGCACAAGGTATTTATTTTCCATAAAAAAAAAAATAGATAGATAGATAAATACAAAAAAAAAACATTTCATCATACATAACCTTTTGATTGATGATTTTATCAGGATAAATGTTAATACCGGTACTCATTTCAAATATTAAAAAGCATTTGAGATAGTCATTGACTATAGATACTCAGTGCGGCGGTATGTTAATGGGTTGTCGACTCTCCTCTTTGGAACATCTTCCATCCTGGATTCTGTTTTTGTGTGTGTTCAGGCTCTGGTGTTTTTGTGCTTTGAGTCTGACAGCTCTGTGTCCTTGGTCCTAAAATAGGATCTGCAGAGGCTTCTTTTGAAGCACAATTCTGTTCTCTCTCTCTCTCTCTCTCTCTCTCTCTCTCTCTCTCTGTGCTCCACCTGGTGCAGCAATTAAGTGCCATATTGAGACAGATGTATCATGCTTTATCACATGGAACATTAGGGAAACAGAGCATCTATTCACACCAAAGGATAATACTGACGGATTATTCAAGTGACAATTAATCCTAGCTTGAACCCCAAGCCAATGTATTCAGCCTTCATACAATGTATTGCTACTGCATAATAAACACCGTTCAGATAGATTAGTGTTTTTCATCTATTTTGGTTATTTCTTATATTTTTTTCTCTATTCTCTGATCTGCTCATATGCATCACATTCTGAGTAACCATTGTATGTAAATAAACTTGCCTTGCCTTTAAAATGTATATTTTGCTGCTGGGTAGATGCAATGTAAAAACCTAACCTGTGTCTTGCTCTCCCCTCTTTGCAGCTGACATCATATCCACAGTTGAGTTCAACAATACTGGGGAGCTCCTGGCCACGGGGGACAAAGGTGGACGCGTGGTGGTGTTCCAGAGGGAACAGGAGGTAAGGCCTCATCCCAAACCCCATCCCTTGTCACCTGCTCCTTCCTCCAGTCCATAAGCCTAAAGACAGACAGACAACCGATATCAGATGGAAAAGCGAGGACAAAATTATGAGAAAATGGTTATGTGGTATATTCTTAAATTCAAATCATCCATTAGTTGTAGATTATTAGAAATAACCTACTACTGCTGCAACTACTGTTAATACCATGATATAACTGGTATTAATACTTGCTTTCGCAAATCAATGCTGATTAGATGGCTCCCATGAATGCACCTAGGATTATATACAAAAATGGCCATTCATAGGGCTCATGGTGATCGTGTCTATTGAAAAAAATGATACATTTGATGAAAAATTGTTTCACCAATATCTGATGATTGTCAGAGCTTGGGTGCTTAATTCTCCAGTGACACACAATGTATCTCATCTTACTAACATTTTAATGTTGTATGTTGTTTAAGTATTCATGAAGTGGTTATGAATTATTTCGATTTATTCGGTTCTGCTCTGTCAAATATTTATCTTCTTCAGCGCATCTGTAGTAATTGTGATAGTGTATATTTTCTTGGTCTCTGACTTCAAATCTTGAATGCTTTTGAGATGCCTAGGCTTCAGCTATAGAAGCAGGACAACAAGGCTAGACAATGCTTTGAATATTTTGTCTGGTTTGGAATATTTTGTCTGGTTTTGTCTGCTCCGAGCGGCAGGCAGGCAAGCAGGCAGCTCCCTCTTCACTTCTCTTCCCTCCCCTTTTCAGCTTTAAGGATGTTTCATGGTGTCTGTTAATCCACAGCCACGGGAGAACCCCCCCCCCCCCCCCACCCCCCACTATCACTACCAAATCCGCCCTCTGTTCATGTTCCTCCTTCTCTCCTCTCCCCCCAGTTCATATTCCTCCCTCCCTCCCTGATTCGCCAGCCTTTTGTGGAGACACAGCACTGCCTGAACCTCCAGCCCCCTGCCGAGGAGAAATCTGTTTCCATTAAGGCGTTCACCTCCCGTTTGGTCATCTGAATTTGGGCTATTGATTCAGGTGCTTCCTGAGGGGAGAGACCTGACACTGGGGTTTCCATGGTCTGGCCTGCTGCTATTGATGTAGTCTCACACCTTAATGGTTTTAAATTAATGATTTTTAAATTAGACATGCTCATAATAGCTTCTTTGGTCTACCCATGGGCATGTTCAGGTTGGCATTTTCTTTTTAAAAGACCTGGGTTATTTCCACATTAAGCCATAATTGTGCAATCTGCTTATCTATGGCATGTATACTGTAACTCTATACTCTTATTAAATTATTTTGCATAGAAAGTAGCATTCTTTAAGACAGTAAGAAATTGTGAGAAATTAAAACATCATACCTTTAGTTAGTTTCTGGTACTTCAGAAAAGAACATGGCGTCACATTTCAGTATTTGCAAACACAACAGTATGTAAATGCGTTTGCATGTTTCTCTAAAACATTTGCAATAGCCTCCTATTTTATTACACCTTGTTTTGTTTATACTGCTGCCCTAGATTTTGGTTTGGTTATGCAGTGCTTGCATTGTCTGTGGAAATATAATCATATTGGATCTGAGCAGCACTAGTGTGTGTGTGTGTGTGTGTGTGTGTGTGTGTGTGTGTGTGTGTTAGGCTGCTGCTCCATG
>NW_027468870.1:12169578-12183693 GCF_046254945.1 Alosa pseudoharengus
GTGGCGTGGAGGTCTGCCGCCGCACTGAACTCCCACTCCGGGGGCATAATTGCGTTTGCTGTGCTGGGCCGGCGCCGCTGACAGATGGTTTGTCTTCGCTGTCAGACAGCTAACCAATGACAGTCAGCCAGGCAAGCAGGCCGTGGAGTGGGAAGCGCCCATTAGTGTGCATGTTGTTCCCTCTCCCCCTCTCACTCGCTCATTCTCTCTCTCCTTTTCCCTCTTTCATGCTCACGCCATCTCTCCCTCTCACTCCTACCCTCCTATCCTCCAATTCTTCCTCTTTCTCTCTCTCTCTCTCTCTCTCTCCCTTTCTCCTTTTTATTGTTTTAATATGTTTTTTATTATAGCATTTACTCCTCTGCCCTCTGCTGTTAATGAGTTTAGATGAGTTGTGGTTTTTCATTCTTAATAAGCAGGTGCGCTGCGGTGTGCTGTGCAGCATTGCTGGCCCTTCATCTCTATTCTCAGTGGGTCTCTCCAGTAAGGCGGGAGGAATGTGTTCAGTGGAAAATCTCATTCCAAACACCAGCTCCTCAGTCCCGCTCGCAACCACCAGCAGCAGCAGCCCCCCACTCACCCCCAACCCCAACACAGAAAAATACACACACGTGCACACACACACACACACACACACACACACACACTACCCATGTGTCAGTGCTGCCGGCCTGAACCAGCAGGCGCTGGGGGATTACAGTTGGAGTGAAAGGTCTGTCTGTCTGTGTGTGTGTGTGTGTGTGTGTGTGTGTGTGTGTGTGTGTGTGTGTGTGTGTGTGTGTGTGTGTGTGTGCGTGTGTGTATTTTTCTGTGTCTGTGTGTGAGAGGGAGGTGTTGAGGGGCATTTATCATGCTGTGATGCTATGTAAAGCGTGATGAGAAAGAGAGAGAGAGAGAGAGAGAGAGAGAGAGAGAGAGAGAGAGAGAATGGGTAGAGGGGTGGAAAGGAAAAGAGAAGGAGAGGGAGAGAAAGGGGGATGGGTTGGGAGTGTGTGTGTGTGTGTGTGTGTGTTGGGGTGTACACTACTCACAGGGTGCTGAAGGCTACATCTGGTCCGACAGCATGGTTGCTAGCTACGGCCTGTGAGCATCACACTAACATGTGCAGGCCTCCCCCTGCTGCATTGCCTCAGCAGCACAGGGGACTGGTGCTAGTGATCTTCTTCCTCCTTCAGCAGCACAGGGGACTGGGGCTAGTGATCTTCTTCCTCCTTCAGCAGCACAGGGGGGACGGGGGCTAGTGATCTTCCTCCTCCTCCTTCAGCAGCACAGGGGGGACGGGGGCTAGTGATCTTCCTCCTCCTCCTTCAGCAGCACAGGGCGGACGGGGGCTAGTGATCTTCCTCCTCCTCCTTCAGCAGCACAGGGGGGACGGGGGCTAGTGATCTTCCTCCTCCTCCTTCAGCAGCACAGGGGGGACGGGGGCTAGTGATCTTCCTCCTCCTCCTTCAGCAGCACAGGGGGAACGGGGGCTAGTGATCTTCTTCTTCCTCCTACTTCAGCAGCACAGGGGGGACGGGGGCTAGTGATCTTCTTCAGCAGCACAGGGGGGACGGGGGCTAGTGATCTTCCTCCTCCTCCTTCAGCAGCACAGGGGGGACGGGGGCTTGCGGATATGAGCGGAGGCAGATGAGCTGCTGTCAATAACGGAGGAAGGAAGCTGTGGAGAGGCCTCACACCACCCCCCCAACACACACAGAGACACACACACACATACACACACACCACACACACACACACACACACACACACACACACACACACACACACACACACACCACACTCGCACACACCACACACACACACACACACACACCACACTCGCACACACCACACACACACACACACACACACCACACTCGCACACACCACACACACACACACACACACCACACTGACACACACACACACTGCTAACCCCAGAGGCGGCGGATCGTGAGGGCGGTTGGGTTTGTTTGGTTAAAGATTTCATCCTGAACTGTTCTGAGGCGAAGTGTGGCGAGGTGTAGAAATGGATGCCTTGGCGGATTGCTTGGGCACATGGCTTTGTTTGCTTAGCAGTACCGACACACACACACACACACACACACACACACACACACAGGCACACTTACACACTTACAAATTCCCCACATGCATCATGCAGCTTCTACTGTCCACACTCACACACACACACACACAGACACACAGACACACACACACACACACACACACACACACACACACACACACACACACACACACACACACACCCCGCCTCTCTCCATCTCTCTCATATCTCTCTGTCTGTCCCTCGTTATTGTTCCCCCAGCGTGAGGGTAATTATATTCACATACGTATGAGTGGAGGCTTTATTGGATCACATCACTTCTACACCAGTCAGACTGTCCACACTCCATCTAAAATATTCATATATACGCGCCATCGTTATTTAAAGTCGGAAAATCTTTGATTGGATACTTGAAAATGGATAAAATGCATGCAATCCATAAAATTCTGTCTTAGAACTTCTCTGAGCAGTAATTAACCCTAGCCTAGCATAGTCTTTCAGCATAATTAGCCATTGATGATGAGATAATGACTTCAATCACCCTAGATTAGCCATGTCAAGGCAAAGTGTGACATTGTGTTAGCGTACGTGGTTGGCTTGATACAAAAGCCACATGCCGCTCATTTGAGGACTGAATTGGGGGTATGGGGAAGACATCATTTGGTGCTCTAATTGTAACTGTTATGCACGCTCAGTCTAGCACACTTCCCCCAAACACACACACCTGCACACACAGTTATGCATAATAATTCTTTCTAAATGCGTGTAATGGAAAATAATGGTGCTAACGTTTATCTTTAATGTAATTTTCAAAAGTATGTCAATCACCACCATGTATTTTTGGTTTACGATCAAATATTGTGCCATTTGTGCCAATAAGTGCCATTTGTCAGAATACACACACACATAAACATATATAGACACACACACACACACACACACACACACACACAAAGAGACATACATACAGCTGCACAACAGAGACATTGTTATAAATAGAGGGAAGCGATTAAAGGCAAAAAAGAATGAATTGAAGGTGAATGACTCACAATCATCACTTCTGATCCACAGTCACAGATGCACTTACACCCACACACAAACAGAAACACACACACACGCACACATACACCATCACCCCCCACCACCACCACCACCACACACCCACCAATATGTACACATCAGCTATTCCCCCACACAGCAAGCAGTAACGATCTGGTGGTGGTGGTGGAGGCTCCCTGCTGTTGCTGCAGAAGTGTCGCATCATTAGCCTGAAGTGAGAGAGGGGCGCTCGGCGTTTGGCATAGAGTGTGTGTGTGTGTGTGTGTGTGTGTGTGTGTCGGGGGGGGGGGGGGTGGCTGGGTTGCGGTGGGGGGTATCTTCCTAAGAAGGGAAGGGACCCAAAAGGCACGTCTGGGGAGCTGGCAGGGGAGCTCGCTCCAGGATGGTGTGTGTTTGGGGAGTGTGTGTGTGTGTGTGTGTGTGTGTGTGTGTGTGTGTGTGTTTGGGGAGTGTGTGTGTGTGTGTGTGTGTTTGGGCAGTGTGTGTGTGTGTGTGTGTGTGTGTGTGTGTGTGTGTTTGGGGAGTGTGTGTGTGTGTGTGTGTGTGGGAGGAAAGTGGGGTGTGTGGGTGGGTCGCTCACTCAATCTGAAGCCCCCACCCTATCCAGTCCCCTGTGGTGCAGAGTGAGTTGCACTGGCAGGCCATGAGATAAGTCATCATTAAAGGGCCCGAGCTCCCTCTGAGAACAGCGCTCCCTATTACTGACTACAAGACTCCCCCTTATCTCTCTGTCCCTTTATCCCTCTCTTTCTTGCTCTCTTTCTCACACTCTCTTTCTTCTCTTTCTTTGTCATTCACTGTCTTTCTCTCTGTCTATCTACCTTCCTCTTTATTCTCTCTCTCTCTCTCTCTCTGTCTCTCTCTCCTTCTCTCTTTGTGGGTAATGATGTGTGACCAACCCTACGGAATAGTGCTCCCTCATAAACTAGACAGCACAGCGCACTCTTAAGACCTTGTACATTCAAATACGCAATAAAAGCAGACCCTGGGGGAGATGACCGAATGTGTAACTGCCTCGTAACATGTTCAGCAGAGATGAGATCGGGAGGTCTGTCAATATTGCATTCCATGAAAAGCATATTGCTGTGGCGTCCTAATGGACTTGTCACTGTTTTTCTAGAATGTTCTCCGACCCAATGCACTCAATCAGAATGTATGTATGGTCACATGACTGGTGGTTAACATTATTCTCCCTCTCTTCTGACTGCCCCAGGTCCCCGTGTTGCGGCCCATGGACCTGATGGTGGAGGCTACTCCACGGCGGGTGTTCTCAAACGCACACACCTACCACATCAACTCCATCTCCATTAACAGCGACTATGAGACCTACATGTCCACAGACGATCTGCGGATCAACCTGTGGAACCTGGAGATCACCAACAGGAGTTTCAGTATCCTTTGAAAACCACACTTGCTCTGTTTGTAACCCCCTGATTACTAGGGAAGAGAGAGAGAGAGAGAGCGAGAGAGAGAGAGACAGAGAGAGAGAGAGAACATTGTACTCTGTTGATTATTGTGCTGAGCTGAAGAACTTTTACAAAATGGATGCCCTTTTTGTCAACCTTGCCCCTTGGTTCAAATAGTCTTAGCGACACAAAATTGTTTAGTTTCTATGAGACATTAGCATATTCATCAAAGAGAAATTGTCGTGAGCCAGTGTGTTTGTTGAGTCTAAAGATTTCCTCCAAAGGCAGAATTTGATATGGCAAAGACAAAATCTCCATGAGCCAAATTGGTTTATTTTACGCCTGCAGTAATCAAGCAGCAGGATTTGTCAACAGCCCAATGATTTTTGGCAGGTTTTTCACACAGAACATTTCAGTTCGGAAAAATCTAGGACAGATTTCGGGAACTACAATCCTGGCGTGGCACGGAATCTTTCAGTGACTTCCCAGCAGGTTGTGTCTTTAATATATGACACGTGTCATAAGTCTGAGCCTTGTGTCTCTGCATTATAGATATAGTACAGTGATGGGCACATTCAGCTAAGTGGTGTTCCTGTTGTTAATGATTTTTGTGTCAATGAATAGCCATGTGAAACGTGCCTGGGAGCGATGTCGGCTCAATGCAGATTTAATAGCATGCCACTTAGTGATGCTCTGCTGGGCGCCTGGCCTTTATCAACTGACCGGGAGTTATCCCCGAGCCGCGCCTGGCCTTCAAGAAGGTCCGCCCGGGTCACACTTAGACAGGCCCTCCTCCCCCGGTCGATCACTATTGATTTCCGCTCTTAAGGCCCTGCCGAATGCACATGTATGCACACACATACACACAGACACACAGACACACACACATACACACTCCGTCTGGGCACATTCGCGGCACATGAAGGTCAGGAGACACCGCTGAATGAATGACTGAGGTACGGGAGCACCCGAGGGACAAACTTCAAGTGTCTTATTTACCCAAGCCCCCATTCTACTGTATCAATCACGCAGCCCTGCTGGGGATCCCTTGATCCCCTAAGCCACACGGTGATGGATCTTACGCCATATTTGTGCCCCGCTCCCGGGCAGACCCAATGGTGTCGTTTGTTGTGGGGTTGACACTCTTTCCCCCTCAATTCCATAGTTATAGCCCCCTCTCCTTAGCGAGTTGTTTTAGCGTCGATGGTACTGCAGTGGCCCTTGGGGAAATCTACAGGCAAAAGGGTCTGCGGCACTCCAGGCTTAGACTAGTAATTGAAGGGGGGATTGAATGGCTTTAACCCTGTGTAAGCCTGTTCAGCGGTCCTGTCCCACTTTGTGTGGAAATGAAACCCCCGATGCGACGTATGTGTTGCCGTGCACGGGAATCTCGTTCGCACGAGGAGATGTAGGGTAGTTTTTGAAATCCACTGTGGCCTTGCCCACCATTTCAGCACAGTAATGTGATGTCTGGAAGGTGATGGCGTGTTGGCGGCGGCAACGGCCTCTTTCTCCCCAAAGCTACAGGGAAATCAACTATGAGTCAGAAATGAGGTCATAATAGAGATAATTCTTAGTCTTACACACATGAAAGAGGCTTTTCAGTCACCGCTAGTGTGCTGTGGATTGTGTTTGCGGTGACAGAAAGGTTGACTCTTCCCTGCCCAGAGGTTGTTGTTCCTTCACCCTCCGCCCCAATCAGACATTGTGGACATCAAGCCGACCAACATGGAGGAGCTGACGGAGGTGATCACTGCGGCCGAGTTCCACCCTAACCAGTGCAACACGTTCGTCTACAGCAGCAGCAAAGGCTCCATCCGCCTATGTGACATGAGGGCTGCCGCACTGTGTGACAACCACTCCAAATGTAAGTCTCCCCAGGCTGCCATGGGGTGGGGGGGGGGGGGTGGTTGGTGGTTTCCACTCTGTGAGGTATAGTAGATTGGTCCTTGCCATATCAAAGTGGTGTGGCTGAAAATACAGACTCGTGCAAATAGTCAGTCAAATGAACAGAGGAAAATAACTTCAGGTTGCCAGCATTTGATTTAGGACAATTGCCCCACATTAAGTGTATATTTTCACTGTGTTATACTGCCATTCAGATATGAACTATAAATGCATTTTTGTAACATCTTTGTACTTAGATAAACTTCAGTCTTGACTGAAAGCTCTGTTCTGTTTATCCAACAGTCTTTGAGGAACCAGAGGACCCCAGCAACAGGTCTTTCTTCTCCGAGATCATCTCCTCCATCTCGGATGTGAAGTTCAGCCACAGTGGCCGGTACCTAATGACACGGGACTACCTCACCGTCAAGGTGTGGGACCTCAACATGGAGAGTAAACCCCTGGAGACTTACCAGGTATGGTGGCCATCTTAGCCCACACAGTCCTAAAAACCTCTGTGCATGTTCTCAGACATGAAATTCTGGTAAAAGCGATACCATGGTAACTTTTCATCTGCATTGACTGGCAGGCTGAAAAGAAGAACAGTTTAATACAATACAGCACAATGTAGTGCAATACAATATAGCGCTGAACAATGTGACACCGTATAAAACAAGACGAGACAAGGCAAAGCACTTTATTACAGTACAATACAACAATGTACTGCATTGTGACTGCCCTTTCAAGTAATGGGAGATGTGTCATCTGAAGCAGTCAGACAACTGTAATTTGAAGGAGAAGAAACAAGATGGAACATTTATTTTTGGAACTTAAGCTTTTTATCTTTTTTATCTACAAATGGACTAAATGTCTGGAATGAGAGTGTTGTGAATATTTTGCAACGTGTAGCAATGTACCTAGGCAATCCACAGCTATTGATCCCTTCTCTTCTTTGCCTGTTTTCTTTCAGGTGCATGACTATCTAAGAAGTAAACTCTGCTCTCTGTATGAGAATGACTGCATCTTCGACAAATTTGAATGTGTCTGGAATGGATCGGACAGGTCAGTGACTCACACTCTGTTTACTGCTGACCCAGCGCACATCATCAATGACTAAGCAGTTGCTATGCAACACCTGGGCCTCCAGCAGATCCATCTCTCCCCTTGACATGAATGCTAATATATTATAATATTATACACACAGCATAATGTACATTGCCTCTTTTATTGGTCATCGTAGTCTATCTATACATAACTTCCTCTTTTATTGGTCATCGTAGTCTATCTATACATAACACACTTATCTTTTTGGCCTGAGTTATTAATTATTTCTCAGAAGGAATAGAAATGGCAGTGTTGTAAATTGAGATTTGTGTCCCTGTACTTCTATGCTGTGGTGGAGAATCGGACTTTGCCACCCTTCCAAATGACCTTGTAGTACTGTTCTGTCTGCCTTGGTTGTGTCTGTGAGTCCATGACAAAGATGTAGTGAGGTGTGTCTACCCAATAACAATGCTATGAAAACGGGGCACTGAAGGCAAGTTAAAGTTTGTCAGACAAACAAATAAAATGAGGGCATGAGAGTAGACGACAGGGAAGATGCGTCATTTTAATTTTGTCGTTACATTTGGAATAATTTGATCACTTTGAAGAAGGCTGGATGTCTGTAGCGCATCCCAGGAGCATCCCTGCTGACCTGCTAAATAGAAACAGTGACGTGGTTGACACCATAACACTTGTCTGTGTGAGTAACAGGCTGTTCTGTACTGTGCAACTTCCCGAGGCGTGATTATGAATGAAGCTGTTTTGAATCAAGAACAATTTTACCTCATAATGCAAATCGCCCTACTGATACACAGTCTTCCCCTGTGACAAATATAGTCGAAGCATTGTGAATGACTTGAGCTGTAAAGATCATTTTAGACTCTCTCTCTCTCTCTGTCTCTCAAAAAGCTCCAGCCCGGTCATGGTTTAGGTTTCTCAGTAATTAAGACATTAGTGACACATAGCCGCTCTGCCATGAGTGCCCAAGTACAACTCAGGGGCTCAGATGGGAAAGTGACAAGCTCTCTCAGCTGATGACACATTAGGGTATTCAGGCAAAAGCTGAAAGGAAGCGCAAGCCCCAGTTAGAGCCTCCAGACACATTCAGAAACATTACTCATATATGGATAAGATATCAAATACTTACGGATTGTATTGATCCCCTTAAAGTCAGGTTTATTGTATTTGGTAGTGAAAATTGTTCTGGTCATCATAACATACATATACAGTATGCATAGTTGAACACACATGCTCTTGTAAATGTAATACGATGAGATGTAATATAGTCTGTCTGATTACAGTATGTAATGCAATGTTCATGAGATGTATGAGGTTTGGACTTTTCATTATAGCTAAGATATTGAAGCACAAGATGTGTAAAACCTGAGACATTCTTGCTGTCATTTAGTGTTTCATCTGTTTGGAGAGCTCTGTTCCTCACACCCTCTCTCCTCTCTCCCTCTCGCTTTCTCTCGGAGCAGCGTGATCATGACCGGCTCGTACAACAACTTCTTCCGCATGTTCGACCGCAACACCAAGCGCGACGTGACGCTGGAGGCCTCGCGCGAGAACAGCAAGCCGCGGGCCATCCTCAAGCCGCGCAAGGTGTGCGTGGGCGGCAAGCGGCGCAAGGATGAGATCAGCGTGGACAGCCTGGACTTCAGCAAGAAGATCCTGCACACCGCTTGGCACCCGTCCGAGAACATCATCGCCGTGGCCGCCACCAACAACCTCTACATCTTTCAGGACAAGGTCAACTAGAAAGCTCCTCCCCATCATCCCCTCGTCCACCAACCTAGCTTCAGAGCCCATTGTACCTTCTCACTCGTTTCTCTCTTTCTCTCTCTCTATCTCCTGCTCTATCTCTCTTATGGCTTCTCGCGTTGACCTCCTGGGATAGCTAAGATTGACAGGTGTCAGTCGTTCCTGAATGAGTAGAGGGAAGAGAAGACTTGGGGAACAGGGGAATGGTGGGGGGTGGGGGTGTGGCTGGTTTGCCAGCTTGTGCTGCATTGTGTAAATGTAAAGGGGTGGACACTGTCATCCCCCCTTCAAACAAAAAAAAGGAAAAAGAAAAAAACAAACAAAAAAGTAAACAAAAAGACTGGGACTACCATGGCTGTTGCCTCTATTACTTTCTTCCTCTTTTTGTTTTGTTTTATTTTTTTTTGTCCTCCGTTTTTGGTTTCAAATGTACCCCTAGCCCTTCCCTTTCCCGGCTGTAGGTTTGGGGCTGGACATGAGTTGCAACGAGATGATACCGGTTACCTTCACAGTTCCTGCGATTAGAAAACTGGACTCGTTTGACAGGATCAGGCCAAGCTTGACGGCTTGACCTGCAGACGTCACAAAACTCAACTTGAATTGAATGTGGCGAGCAATGGAACGAGTGGAATGCATTTTATTTTTTTTAAGTTCCAATCTGATTTGAATTGTCGCTGCAAAAGCTGGTTTGAGAGCTTGATGTGTCCAAGACCCCCTCAGACCCCCCCCCCCCCCTCCCTGTGAAGCTGTTTATTATTTATTATTTAATTTATTATTCTCTCAACTCTGTGGAGGTGTATGTGTTGTACAAGCACCTGCAAAGGGTTGGGATATGCTACGTGATAGGATTGATTTGAGAGAAAACAAAAACAAACAAAAAAATGTAGCAATGATCTGCTTTTGTTCTATAATTTTTCTAAAGAAATAAAAAAAAATGTATGGTACAATTATGTGGATTCCATTTATTTTCTTCATAGTTCTGCTGAATATTTGAATGATTTACTTCCCAAGAGCAAAACCACCAGGAAAATATCGATGTCATGCGTGTCCCTTCTCCAGTGCTATTCAAGGGTGATTTATAAGTAGTATATTATCAATATTGCATATTTTAAGGTTGTCTAGACACCTTTCTTAAGATCTTTGCAGCAGATGTAACAGAATTAATAATCTATTGTAGTATTGTATACTAGTATAGTAACTACAAATGAAATACACAAACTCATGTTGAACAAGAACAAAAAAAATGAAATTTTGCAACTGGGTTTATAAAAATATTCTGTTCAGGAACTAATCTGGTGGATTGAGGAAAACTGAAGCATTGTAATACATTGAATTATGATAGAAATCCCCATGTTTCTAACCACATGATTCCAGCCAAGATACTTTAGTTTATCAACCGTCTGATTCCAGTTTACCCAGTGAGAATCACTGATCTGGTAAAGGCCTGTAAAACAGTTTGTCTTGAAACTAGTATACTTTATCCTCATTCTCCTCCTTTTCTTAGAAACACCGGTTCCATCTTGCAAAAAGTGCATTATCTGTAATAGATGTCAGTTTCATAGTTACAGGAGTGCCCCCTTGTGCATTATACTGGTAATGCACATGGCTGTTCCCTTACTGCCAAATCATGCACTGTGCAGAGAATGCCACAAGGTAAGGTGCTGTTGTGGGTCCAAAAGTGGAGAACAGAACAGCCAAGTTAAGTAATGTGATCAGTTACAGGCATTGTGCCAACCTCACCTATCGTACCAGTGGCATTCTTATATATGACTATAGCCTATGCTACCAGCTAATTGTAAGAATTTTTACAAATATAGACTGGCAAATTAACCGATAATAAGCATTTGAGACAGAAAATATGAAGACATTTAAAAGACTCCAAAAAAGTATTTAAGTAGGATTGTCTCTCTCAAACATAAGTAGTAATTCATCTGAGGCAGATATTTATAAACTTCAACAGAAGAGCTTGTATTTATTCCAGTAAACACAAACAAACAAAAACAAAATACAGTCGCAATGTCTGAGCACACACACACACAAATTACAGGCACAACCGCGAGAGCTTGTGTATGAGTAAAGCACACGACTAAGGCCCTCTCGCAGTTGTTTTCCTCGGATTCCAATCATGCATTCAAACCAAAATGCATTTACGTCTGACTCCATGACGTCTTCACCACGTGGTCACGTGGCCTAGGAACACTGAACTCGACACCACTCTCCCCTTCTCACTTCATAGTGCTTGGGATGGTAGTGGTGGAGGCCAGGGGGGATATGTGTGATGTTCGGGGGTTACACAATAAATACCCTGCTCGGCAGAGAGCTAAAGCTCGCCAGTAGCCTCGGATCGTCCAAAAGGCGCCCCCAACGACCAGTGTGTGCCAATCCTACTTGCATCACGGACATGCATTCCCACAGGCCAGTACCACTGGGCTTAAAGGCAAACTAAAGTTCAGGGGGGGTGTCTCATATGCGCGTCATGAATTTTTTTGGGAGAGGGGAGAAGCTAGGGGTACAAGTCTTTGCTAAGGGGGGTGGGGGGGTGTTTGTGGCCTTCACTTGGTGGAGCGGCGAGTGGGTTCAGACGCGGTGGGGGGAGGCGGGGGCCCGCGCCGATCTAGATCCTCGATGTAGAAGTTGATGAGCTTGCGGCGTTCCTCAGGTACACAGTCCAGCACCAAGTAGCGCTTGTCGTTCTGCAGAACCTTCTCAATGTCCTTCAGGTGCTGGTCAGACTCCTGGATCAGCTTCCTGGACCTGACGGTGCAAGTTCAAACAACAGATTTTGCAGCAAATTTCCAGAATTTACCTGGTAGTAGTTTCGGCACTATAAAACTACTAAACACAAAAAACAGCAAAAAAAAATATTTCTGGAGTTCATGCAAAAGGCAAACTTAATCCTACCTAAACCATTATTACACACATTAGCCTACATTTTACCAATTTTCAAAACAACACTGCCTTGATTAGTTGTAAGTGTAAGGAACCATCTATGCTCTCTTTAAAATCTTGATTTTCTTTTTGAACTTGAATACCAAAAAAAAAAAAAAATGAATACCAAAGGAAAAAAAAAACATCTGAGAAATTAAGTAAGAAAAGGCCGAAAAATATAGATTCTGGGACTTACTTGTATGTGATAAACTTGGTTTCCTTCAGAAGAGTCCTGAAGTCGGCCTTGGCTATGATGTACTTGTCTTTGATGTAGTCTTCAAACTCCCTCTGTTTCTTCTGCATGAGGGCAGATAAAACAGCACATGAAACATTCATGAAAAGGTTAAAGATTTTACCCTCTAGGCTTTTATAAAAAAAGAAATAAAAAAAAAACCCCACTCCTGCCTAACCAATCAACCAGACAACTTTGAATTCCAGCCAATACATGTGCATGTGTATGTGCATGTGCATGTGCATGGGGTTTGGAGTTCCTCCATCAGCCTGTGGTTGTGGGGCTGAGTGGTAAGCCGGGCGGAGGCAGACTCACCCGCTCGCTGCTGGAGAACTTGATGCAGCGGGGGTCCTCCTTAATGATCTTCCTCACCTCCTTCCAGGTGGTCGTCAGGGTGATCTACAACAGACGAAACGCCTTGAGCACACCAGTGTGTTTGAGCACATCACATGAGAATAGTGCATACATGCTGCATTCGTACAGACCATAATACAAATCCAAAAAAATAGCAGTTGCACAAATTCCTTGTTTGATTTATGCAATGTCTACAAGAAAGCAACCTCACCTTTGAAGCACCACACTACAGCACAGTGCTACATTTAATTTAGCAATTAGCATATTCAAACAGAATTTACAAAGCAGGTGTGCACTGAATAAGCCCTCTCTACAACAGTGTAATGTTTGTAGTGGAGTTGACCTTGGTCCTATTATGGTGTGTTTTTCAACCAGTCTGGATCTGGAGATTATGTCAATATAGTATAGTAGTATAGTATAGCATAGTACAGTATAGTATAGTATAGCATAGTACAGTATAGTATAGTATAATATGGTATAGTACAGTATAGTATAATATGGTATTGTATAGTGTTTATAGTATAGTATAGTATGATATGGTACAGTATAGTATACTACAGTAGAACAGATGTCAAGTCTTGGCTTCACCCACAGTGTTGATGTTTTGGACAGCTGAACGTGAGGTTTCCTGTGCTGTATTGTCCGATTGTCTCACCAAGGCCGTCTCGTCCAGAAGCTGCCTGAAGTGCTCCTTCTTCTTCTTGGTGAGTGCCTCCACGTGCTCGTTGAAGAGCTTCTCCTTCTCGTCACGCTCCAGCAGCGAGGACGACTCCCAGCGGTGATCCTTCCGCAGGTTCCGCCTCGTCTCTGCCCACGACACGTCCGTGTTTCTCACCTGCGCAATCACAGGAACAATGAGCACCGTCAGTTCTCGCCAAACAAATCAGCGCCACCAGACCCTACTCAGGGGCAGCCACATCGGTGTGTCCGTAAACATTCCTCTGGCATCCGAATGTTTTGATTCCATAGTTGTTTAATTTACAGAACAATGCACATGGAAACCCAGCTAGCGTATTTCTGCAGTTGGTCTCTCTCTGCTTAAGCATAGCTAATGAGACGTATCAGATATTTATGAAGTTCCTGATTAGCTTGTTGAAGTGTCCCATTTATTTAGCTGAGCGTAGTGAGGCCTAAAGTATGATTTTACTCTGAAGGAAATATAATGGGATCGACAGAGCATCATCTTAAAAACAAAAGATTGGGAAATTACACAGAAAATATATGATTTGAGAATTTGATTTGTTTTTTGAGAAGATATTCATGCATACGATAAATTTTTCTGAACATTTCTAAGGGTTTTTAAGCTGCCATACTGTGAGAGTGTTTCTGTGACGTACCATATCAGACATCAAGGCCTTGAAGTGCTGGATGGCCTCCTCTCGCTTGTGCTGCTC
>NW_027468870.1:12183893-12318893 GCF_046254945.1 Alosa pseudoharengus
TTTATACAACACTCTGCACAGTCATGCCAATAAAGCTCATTGCATTTAATTGAATTGAGAGAGAGAGAGAGAGAGAGAGAGAGAGAGAGAGCATGAGAGAGAGAGCATGAGAGAGAGAGAGAGAGCATGAGAGAGAGAGAGAGAGCATGAGAGAGAGAGAGAGCATGAGAGAGAGAGAGCATGAGAGAGAGAGAGAGAGAGAGAGAGAGAGAGAGGAGATGCTGTGAGATGCTCAGTGCTATGCAAACACAAGAGGAGGAAAAGACGTACATATCATAAAACCTTGTTCACATCATCCACAGGCTGTGTGTATGTTTTGGTGCTTTGTGTGGTGTGTATGTGTGATCATGATTTACATTCACATAATTCACAATATGGCTCCCCATTCACCACATTTTCTGGACATTTCTCCACATATGTGCATTTTTGCAAGTCTTAGTTGCTGCTGCTGCTGCTGCGCTTTGTCCTCCGCCGCACTGAAAAGCAATCCCTGAGTAGAGGTAAAGTGTGCAGACGTGCTGCCCGCTCCCACCTTTGCTTGCTTCTCCACATACTGTTTGTAGAGGTCCTCGCGGGCAGCGGAGCTCTCCACGGCCTTGTAGCGCGGGTCTGTCTCCACCTTGTCTTTCACCTTAGCCCAGCGCTGCTGCACGTCAATATGGTGGTCACTCAGCAGGTCGAAAAAGTCCTGCTTGACCTGTAAGGACACAGCGGAATAATCATCAATCAAACACAGCAGTACAGCAGGACACAGTAGAATGATAAAATGGGGTGGGGATGAGGTTTACATATGAATAATGTATAAATAAGAGACAGACAGTTCTTGCGGGATTTCACGATTTTTAATTTTTTTTTGTCATATTTTGCAATCGAAATGACTGATTTTGTGGGGAATTGGTTTGCGGGGAATTCTGAGATTTCTTTCTCTTTCAACACCATCTAAAAACTACAAAGGCTATACCAGGAAATGAATGAATTGCAGAGAAAAGTGGCAGGCAGACATTTAAGACGTATTTTCTTCTTTAGTTTTTGTGACCTTAAAGCAGCACTACAGAGTTTTGCTCTAAAACTAGGCATGCAAAACCTTGAAAACACCAGCCAGAGCCTTATTGGCACTGCTAGAAGCTTGCCAACATACAGCCTTTTGGCAATATGTAATGTGATCTTGAAAAACCCTTCACATGGTGCAATTTTACCAACTTATGATTCTGATACCATCCTAGCAACATCCAAGATTTTGGAAGGATATCCAGGATTTTGCTAGGGGACAGTGTCCAGAATGTTGCTAGGATGGTTTCAGAATCTTAAATTGATGATATTTCACCAGAGCGGGTTGAAATTGAGCAAAAATCAAGGATGTTTGCACCATGTGAAAGGTTTTCCTAGATAGTCTGCAATGTTGTGCTTTCATTTTCGCAGTATGTTCCTACCGGAACACAGAACTGCACTGGCCTAGCGCAGATCCAGGATGGCTGGTGGGAATGACACATGCGTCTAGCTGTCCTTCACATCAAAATGAATTTGAACATGACATCAAAACTATAATGATAATATTGAATAGCCTAGTTTCTGACTTTGTACAATTCTGCTCAGCTCCTGCCGTTATTTGAAGTTCAGTCACTGTCGTTAAGTTTCAGTCATCGTCGTTAGTTTCTGCATTCTACCTTGTTCTGGTTGTATTATGCACAATTTATGTGTCAAATAAGAAAACATGCATTCACAGTGAAAAAATGCAGTAATTTGTTGATTTTGCACTAATCTCCGCAATCAGGGAATAGAAGGAGACTGAGATGGAAGGGGGAGGTCATTGGTGCTGACCTTTTCAACTCTGTTCTTGCTGTCCTCCTTCTCCTTCTTTCTCAGGGCGGTCATAAACTCTACGAAGATGGTCTCGCGGTCCTTCATTTTCTCGATGGCCTTAAAGCGAGTGTCTCTCGCATGCTTGGCGGCGAACTCGCTGAACGTCATCCTTTGATAATAAAGACAAAACAAGACTAATTTCAACAATCATAAAAATGTGGATACATATTAGCCAGCACATCATTAACATAATAACTATAATGTGTAAATTGACCAAGATGTTTCAAGAGGTTTCAATCATGTGCTTATTTTTATTTTTTTCATCCCTATCAACCAGCACAAATTAAAAATGTATACCTGATACAAACCAATCATATAAAGCCTTGACGTTAGACAGCTTGATAGTTTAGGAAGAGCTGGTTTCTCTGACATTCAGAATCAGTGAAATCTGAACCATCTATGTGGGTACACTGACCGGACATGCAGCCTGGAGTCCTCCATCATCTTCCTGAAGTCCTCCTTGGACTGCATCAGCTTGTTCTTCTTCTCTTTCCGCTCCTCCTCCGCACGGGTTTTCACATACTGGTCAAAGACCTGCGTATGACCAGGAGATCATTTTAAAATCAAACCGGAGAAAAATGTATAGCTAATTTTGTTACCCATACTGCTACGTACATTCACTACAGCACTATGACAACACATCTAAATGTATTCAGTTCTAGAAGCATTGAAGCTTCTTGTGAGTTCCTTATGTATTTGTTCTGTTTTCTTCTCCCCTGCGGTGTGCACACAAGGATTCTGAGAAAACAGCACATTTGCCTCTTCTGAGAAGATGTGGTGGCTGCAGCAGCAACTCCAGCAGCAGCATCATAATCAAAGCATTACAAAACCACCAGAAATGCTAAATGTGTTATTTAATATTATCCTAGCTAATGTGCTTCAGCTAGCTTCATCTACACCAAAAACAACAACAACAAAAAAACACTTTGGAGGATTTTATCTGTACCTGTTTTCTCTCCTTTGAGTTTAGGAGGAGGTAACGAGGGTCGAACACTATCTTATGCAGCTCTTTCTCCCAGGTGGAAAAGGCAGACACCTACAGTAGGGGTAAGGGGACAGTTATTTCAAAAAGCACAGCACAAGATTTGACCAATATCACATAGCTCAGAAAGATTCCTTTTCAAACACGGTGAAGGCATTCATTTATGTAATTTATAATTTATCTACATAACATTTAATATTTAAGAGATATTTAATCTAATATTCAATGTTTTTAACTCTGTTCATAAAATGTTTTAGCAGAGATATGGTAGTAGGTAATAAGAACATTCTGTACTGAGGTCCAATGTAGTTTTGGGAAATCAAAGGAATGCCTCTGAAACATGAAATCTACAAATATGCTACACATATTAACAGATCAGATTCATCAACATAATCGACATGTACAACCAAATGATTGGTTAATACACTTATACAGAACTGAATCAAAAAACATAAATGTACATAAGAACAACATAATAATACAATATCAGTGGTGAGTCCCCAAGTTGACCATTGAAGCCTTTGTAGCCACTGAATAAATCTAAGGTTTAGCTCCAACTTCACAAAAGATGTAGAGAATTTGGTCAGAGTTGAGGTAAATGATTCACAGAGCGATACTGATTCTTAGGGCGGAAAAAAATCATTCTAATGGCACTAAGCTAAAAACAGATTCATGTAAAACTATTTTTTTCTCTCATATAACAACAGTTCTATGCACATAGTTAGTGAGCTGTGGATTTAAACAATCAAAGATCCGCACTGTACAAATTGTGAGTCTGGAAAATGTAAACAGTTCATGCTCAATCAGCCAACTGAAATGTTAATTGTGCTATTAATTACACACAGTGTCCCATCTTTGTCACAACTCTCTGATCTGAACTCAAGATTATGATCTACCGCCTCACCCTCCACGATTAAACTGGGATTAAATTTGAAACTAAATTAACTGAAAAGGAGCTGGTTTCCATCCGACTCATCCAAAGAATCAATGCAAATAAACCTGTCTATCAATCTAGGTTGCAATTGCAAATGCAATATGCATGCTATGTAAATGAGAAGTCAACCCACCCCTTTCAAGCAAATTCATTCTTGATTTGACTTGGAAATTTGCAAAATATCTTCTAAGTGTTTCCACTTGAACATTTGAATTAAAAGGTTGGATGGAAACCCAGCTACAGATTCTTGCCCGTGAAACCTCCTCGACAGCAACGGCAAAAACCTCCCTTGTCATTAACTACTGTTGGTTTTCCACTGCAGGTTTTAACCATGTCCACCTGAGCACAGTATCACTTGTGTCTCCTCTGGAAAAGGAACAGCATTGAATGCAAAATATAAAGTAGAAATAACATTCTGCATACTGATTCTTAAAAATGCAGACATGCACCAAAAATTCTAAATGCTTCATAGATCAATAAAACATCAAAGCGCAAAGGCCTAGCATCTCCTCTCACAAATAGATTCAGAGACACAAGCGAAACCAATGCCCATTATGGAGATGTGACACAGCCAGAGTGAAGCATGCAAGTGGAAAAGTAGTCAGTTATTTTATTCTAGCAACTGTTTGTAAAGCTTGTTTAGTGGCACATTTCCCCAATGGTCTCCTAGTAAGACAATAGATTTAAAGAATTCCTTAAGGGAAAATAAACTCTGTCCTAGCAAAAACACATAACAATTCATCACCAATTCAAGACGAGAATTAAAACTCCAAGAACTTAGATATGCAAAAGTAGTTCAAGACTCAAGTGAATTTAAAATCAGAGAAGAGCATGAAGAAGGAGGAAGGTGAGGAGGGAGAATAAAAAACAAAAGGATAAGAAGAAACAAACTGAAGATTGTACCTTGCTTGGGCTTCCATTCAGTTTTATGTGTCTAACATTACAGAGCTGGTAACAGTAGTATTGCGGTTGAAGTGTTTTACCCCTCTCTCGAGCAGCATGTCCCGGAACTGCGTCATGCGCACATCCAGCGGCACGACGGCCCGTTCCCGAGCTGCCTTCAGCTCGGCCTCCAGGGCCGCCTCTTTCTCCAGGTCAGCCTCTTTCACTTCCTCCTTCCTGCCGTGCGAGTGGGGGAGGGAAAGGAAAGAGGAGGGGGAGATAGAGAAAAAGAATAGAGTCAGGGGAGGGGGACAGGAGACCCAGACGGCGTCTGGCGCTGGAAACGGATCTGGGCCACATCGAGGCCAGATCCGTACCAGAGAAAGCTGCCATCTGAGAAAAGTTTTTTTTTTTGTTTTGTTTTGTTTCCTTTATTTATTTATTTTTCCTATTTCAATTTGTTCCCATGGGCCAGTGTGTGGATCAGAGGGCTTCATCTGTGACATTTGGATGAGGACAGAGAAGCTCCATGATCCCAAAAGCAGAGCTGAGGGTGCAATCTGGTGGCTAGTGGGTGCATTAGGGGGTTGAATGGTGGAAGGACTAGCTGGCGTTACCTTCAAACAGAACAGTGGAGTAAATATGGAGTGCCTTCTTTGGAAGCTGTAGTGGTAAGGGTAAGTTTCAGCTTATCAATCTTCCTGTTTCAATTAATCCAGTTTATCTAAAAATGCATTAAACGCTTAATTTAATTTAATAATGATTTGCTAATTATGTTACTCTTTCTCTCTCCATTGCATTCCCAGAGCAGTCTAAAAGAAGGTCAAGCAAGGTCATTACCTCGGAGGCCCAATGTCGGCATCCCCAGTGCTAGAGGCGCTCCCTGAAAAATAGTCCCCAGTGCAACAGGACCACTGTATGGGGCAGGGAGAGGCAGGCTTGCAGAGGCAGGCTTGCACTGACGGGGAAACAGTGACTGATTTGGCTCTTTGATCACATTGGCAACACAAATCACAACATCACATCAGCAATCCCTATGTGTGAATGTGTAACACACCACACATGTAGAACTGTAATGGGTGAACTAAGAGGAATCAAAAGAGCAGAGTCTCAGGGTATGTTTAAAGGAATCCACTCGGCTTTTTATCCACATGTTCTTTTCGCCATCATAAACCTAAGAATACAACTTTACTTTTTAGGGGCCAGCTCTTGTGGCCAGAGATTAAAGTGACAATATAGGCTTTATCATATTACAAGGTGCATTTCTAGAGGTGATTTTTAAAGTATATATATATATATATATATATATATTGCAGTTTGAACCATGCAGCTTCACAGCATACACTACCGGTCAAAAGTTTGGGGTCACTTAGACATTTCCATTCTACTCCATTATAGACAGAATACTAGCTGAGATCAGATGCATTGTGTTTTTAATCAGAGCAGCAGTTTTCAGATTACATTATGCGCTTACATAATTGCAAAAGGGTTCTCGACTGTTGTAGAAAGAAATGGCTGATCTTTAATGCAATATCTACATTGCCCATTATCAGCAACCATTCATCCAATGCTCCAAAGGCACATTTTGTTTACTAATCTGATATCATTTTAAGAGGCAAACTGAGAAAACATTGGAGAACCCTTTTGCAATTATGCAAGCACATAGTGTAATCTGAAAACTGCTACCCTGATAAGAAAAACAATTGATATCAGCTGGTATTCTGTCTATAATGGAGTTGAATGGAAATTTCTAAGTGACCCCAAACTTTTTGACCAGTAGTGTACATGCCAATTATATCTTCTACATGCATTAATTAGCAAGCTGGTTAGGTCTAATCAATGCCAGCTATGCTGCTGTTGTTGGTGTTTTAAAGGCAAAGCTATTGGCAGTTAGGTAGTTTGGTTGGGAGTGGGACGGCACCACCACCTCAGGGACTGGTACATGAGGAACGCTAGCTGCTGTGTGGGGTTCTTCTCCAGCACGCCACACAGCTGTTCAGTGAGTCACTACAGCGACGCCCAGGTAATGAAGATACAACTTTCTTACTGATAAGACTCATAATTATTTATAATTTATCAACTCGTCTTTGGAAACCCCCTAACATCTGTCCCACATCACCCGTCCCAGGAACGTAACGGAAAAGATGCTGAAGTCAGCTAAATGCTTAAGCTTTATCGTCTTCATATAAAATATAGAAAAATTCAACAACACGTGGCATCTATATAGCACCTCTCAGGGCACCTCAGCATCTCTCCGGGGAAACTTGGCACCTCTGCTAGCATACGTTCCTGGCAGCTTGCTTGTTAGTGTTTTTGCGCTGGGTTTCCACAGCATCCTCTGAGAGGAACAATTTGAGGAGACCAAAGGAATGCTCAGTTACACACTAAATTAGCACAGTAGCTTCTTAAGTTGGGGCTCAAACACAAGATAACTTTTTCAAATTTTGACTACAGGGACATGCGTAAATTGGGGGTTGAGTTGTAAGCCTGTAACCCATCATTACATGCAGTCTGGCCACACAGTGCCAAAGCTGCATCTGTCCCCGTGTTCAGCTAGACAGAGGGGGGAGAAAGATGGTGAGTGTTCTTACTTCCTCCTTTTGGCCTGGACTGGCTCCTCCTCAACACTCTCCTCTCGGGCCGGCTCCTCCTCCTTTATCTCCTTGGTGACGACTGAAACATGTGAAAGGTCAGTGTTACAAAAAATAATTATCATACAAATACCAGTTTATTTTTACACATTTATGCACACATTTACACTTAACAGCTTTATATTTCATAACACATTTATAAGAGCTTTAAGAGCTCTTTTCAAAAATTCTAATGGAAGCAAACAAAATGACAAAGTTTTCTTTTTTGAAAAACACATACCGTATTTTCATACTTTTTTTCATAGTTTGGCCGGTCCTGCGACTCAGGTGCAACATATATATATTTATATATATGTTTTTTTTCCTCTTCATGAAACATTTTTTGACTGGTGCGACTTATACTCCAGTGCGACTTATAGTCCGGAAAATACGGTACTTGAGTTGTTTACATCTGTCATCCAAAATTCAGCCCTGAATTCCAACACCAAAGCACTTTTCCTCTGTCGCACACACGCTATTTGTTTATCCAGCTTTAGAAATAATGATGTCCATAGACAAGGCAGAGTATGTTGCATGATTTTATGAAAGCAAGTCAAATTTGTAGTTTCTTATGTCTCATTCCATCGAACTACAGATCCGCTACCCAATCTGGCAAAGTTGCATAGTGCAGTTATAGCCGATAGAGGGTTACGAAGCGAATGTAGAACTGTACGAAGCGTCGTTCACCCTGTTACGAGTTGAGGAACCACTGAAGCGATTTTGTAAAAACTCTTTGGTGTTGCTTTAATATAACATACTGTTGTTGATCTAAGGTGTACTCCAGTCTCATCCTGTGTTTAAAATACTGCTAGAAGAAAAAGCTGCTTTGGCTTCAGCGGTTCCCAGTGCTTGTTTAACTGAGGAACATTCAAGTCTTCTACAGCATGGCATAGTCCCTGTGTTTTAATAAAAAAGGCGGTTCTCACCAGGTGGTTTGGGTCCATCCTCAGAAGTCTTCTTGTGTGGAGGCTCCTGAATGTACTTATCCACGTCGGCTCGGCCAACCAGCTCAGACGGTCGGTCCCACAGGGAGATGCGAGAGGTCGGGTTGTAGAAGAACACCTGGTCATCACCTGTCCAAACCACACACCTGTACAAGAACACAGCAACGACAGCTTGGGTCAGTCACATTTCCTAAAACTGCTTGTGATATCAGAGGAAAACAGGAACTCAATCGATGGTTTTCAGGGTCTGTCTGGAAGGGGTAAAACAGAACTGTGAAGTGTGTTTACCAGGGGGTTCCAGGGATGGGGTTTGAAGCGACAGGCTTGGCTCTTTGTGCAGCTTTCTCTGCTTCTGTCATTTCCTCGTCTTTTGGCTCCTAAGCAAACCATACAACAACACACAACGATGGGAAATACTTCACAAGGGGAGATCAAAAATTCATAACCAATGGGAGATGTAATTGAGAAAAAGCAGTTTAATTATTTAGACTGGTACTATGGATTTTTATTTCCAATAATATATTAAAGGAAAATTCCGGTATTTAGCACTTTAAGTCCCTTTTCTGGTTTGTTTTGGATGAACTAGAGTGGTGGACACCGAAATTTTGACGATTGGTCCTGTCTCGACCTTTCTGACTCGTTTTGAATCGCCTTTGACTGCTCAGGGTGGCTGCCAACAGGCATACTGTAGTAGGCTACTCAAACATGTCCTAAAACAACCCTTAACGTTCGTTTTCAAAACTGTGCAACTCACCAAGTGGTTAGTGGTGTTCGTTGATGTTCCAAAACAAGTAGCGTAGCAAAATACAGTTTCTGTCGTGTTTTATTTGGCATTTTGTAAAATCCCATTGATTTCTGTTGGAAGACTCATTGCACGTGGATATTACTGCACCACCGTCTATGCTTCAGGTTCAAATATTGAGAGGAAGTTTATACACGGTTGTGAGGTGTCTGAAAAAATAGTTCCACAATAGGCCTAGCAAATAAGACGGCTGGAAATCATACATTGCGCCGATATATTTGCTTTTAATAGTCAACGAACTCCACGAACCACTCGGTGAGTTGCACAGTTTTTGCACCACCCTGAGCAGTCAAAAGCGATTCAAAACGAGTCATAAAAGTCGAGACAGGACCAATCGTCAAAATTTCGGTGTCCACCACTCTAGTTCATCCAAAACAAACCAGAAAAGGGCCTTAAAGTGCTAAAAACCGGAATTTTCCTTTAATAACACCAGTCAAAATGTCCATTACATCTGTAGTCAAAATGTCTATCTGCAGGAGAAATAAAGAACAAGATACCATTTTTGACTACTGAATCCAAATTTGGAACTTGAATCCAAATTCACAAACATGTTTTCCAAGAGCCATATCATATACATCATATTGTTGTGTACAAAGACCTCATTTCCCAATTTATCCAGATAACTTGTATCTTACTAAAATCTGGAATCCACCACATTTTGGGGTCCAGGCTATGTGCGCTTTACACCTTATTCAAGAGTTCCAAATAGTTAACAATAATACTATTAGTACAAAAACTTTGACAATCCTCCACCTTACCTCTTTTATCTCAACCTTTGGCTCGACGATGTCCTCCTGATCAGCCATGTCTACATCCTCAGCGTCCTCCGCAGCCTGCCTCTCTTTGGCTTTCTCGGCTTCCTTTTCTGTTAACAGTATGATGCACATAATGAGGGTGAACAGGGTGAACAGCAACCAGTATAATATGTCAGCTGATCTACTACAGTTGTTTACAATCACTTTGTTACTATTTTCAGAACCTTGATGTCATTTTTCACAACTCTAGACACAAAACTCACAACCAATGAACAAAATGCAAATTTTTTCAAAACTACACATAAAACTCAGATCATTTGTTCATTCAACAAAAATCACCTGTTCAATATGACACAACTTAACATCAAAGTACTACTATTTCACACATTACATTTCAAATGAGTGTCTATTCATTTCCTTACAATGATCTAACTATCAATTGATACAACTGTTCAAAATGATAAGTAACTGTTGCATTACTCTTAATGCATAGTTGTATGGAAACAGACAAACAATCATCCATGTTTACTGCAAATCATGAATGTTCCAAGATACTGTAACGAGATTCATCGTCACCAATTCGCATGGAGCATGAACCAGTTAGACCACAATATTCATGGATGTACCCTAATATTTTACAATGCTTCATCATACACTGTGTCTATGGTCCCAAATACTGTACCACCTTTTCAGACTATTTACAGTATTGACAGTACTGCACTGTATAGATGCAGGCCCTTGTAATTGCTTGTCCATTTCTGCCAACTTGTTACTGATGATTGCTAATTATTGTTACTTTGATTAAAAAAAACCTATGTTGTGATTGTACTATAGTGTTTTGCATCAATATATTAAACTTTGTTCAATGATTCCACTGTGTCTGTAGTATTCTCTCTACTACTGCAGTACTTTTACAAAGATGTATTTACTGTACATGTAGTACCATAATGAAACCTGTATCACCTATTTTGTTCTACAATATTTAATGATTGTATGAACAATGACACGGTAAAACTATCGGTTGCTTGTGTGTGGGTGATCTATAGTTATGTTTCAATGGTATTTCACAGTAAATTCGTTTTTTGAACCAATGATTGTGCAAGTGCAAGATTTTTTTAAAGATGTGAATGCACAATGCAATGTTTTGAACATTAGACAGCCTGTGATAACCGTTTTGAGTTTTGTGTCTAGAGTTCACAAGTTACGGGTTGTCACCACGTACAAATGGAACGCTCGATAAGTGGTAGCTCACTGGGCCTTGACCCACCACTCACCTTTTTCCCTCAGCTCCAAAGGCTTCTCCCAGGTTGACTCCAGTGTGCGGTTGTTGTAGTAGTACGTCTTCCCATCCACCGTCTTGTACTCAGACCACTCTGGTAGGGGTAGGGTACCCGCCAGTGTCGCAGGTGTAGCTGCTATGGTCAGCTGGGGGTGGACCATGGGTACCAAAGGTGGGCCCATGCCTGGCAGCATACCTGGGTAAGATGAGTGAGAATGGACTGAATAGAAATAACAGGGGCGAGAACATAAGATGCAGACCAATGCCATGCCACACAGAACAGGGACATTTGCTCATCATGACCCTAAACACTAAACACCCTAAAAGCTCATAGCCATGATGTCAAAAAGGAATAGGACTCTCAAACTCTGGAATGCATGCGTTTGCTTTGACACATCAGAATTCATTAATCTTAGGACCAGACTAAGTCACCACAGCCAACAGAAATGCTCCAGTCCCTCCCTTCATTTTCAGCAACAAGAGCTTATTTGTTACCATCTACGCTGTCAGGACTGCCCTCTAGTGGCTACTCTGGCAGAGTTGATGTGGTCAGGGCTCGACATTAAATGGTTGCCAGATTTCCTCTTGGCATCCACAGTTGGGTGACTGATAACCACACTGTAATCTCTGGCTATCTCTCTTGCCAAATATTATGGCTAAAATTTCCCCAAGTACAACATAGACAACCAGCAACCAAGGAAACCCCCAACACAAAATCAACATTCTATTACTTGCTGAAAAAGCTGCCTGTGGTCACTGAATGAACCATTGTAATGTTTCCACACACAAGTAGTTGTATGTGTACTGATAAACCAGCTGCAGGCAACTTTGGTTGTGATGGTGGAAAAAAAATAATTAAATAAACATTGTGGAATATGAACTAAACCATTCAAACCATAACTGACCCAAATTAAAACATCAATTCACACAAAGACAGCACAGATGGCAAAGCAGCCGAACCTGGACGGAAGACAAGCAGGCCCTTCGTCAAGTGTGAGTGGGTGAAGGCTTGTGGCGAATTCTCACCCACCGGCGGTCTCCCCACAGACAGTATGGGTCCCCCTCCCGCTGTTGAGACCGCAAGCAATGTTGTGTTGCTAATCTGTGGTTGCTACCATTATAGCCTCATGTAACACACACGTAACACTTACAGCACAATATATACACTGAAAACCAAATCAGGCTAAGTGGAACCAAATACAGTCTACATAAAGTTGAGGTTTGTAAACTATCATGCTTTTCAATTTGCCTATTACTTCTCAGCCTGATATTGCCTCTTATCACAAATTGCTATTTCTACAGCAGAGTAGACACAACTCTTTCAACACCTACTAAGGCAGCCTGCCTTCTATTATCCCAGTAGCTCAAGTTGTCAAAATCATGTCACAGCAGCCATACTCGTGTGTCTCGTTGCTAAGCCTGGCAACCACCATTAAGTGTCGAGCCCTGGAATTGAATAAACCACACAGACAGCCACTCCAGTGCTAACCAGTGAATAATAATAATGATAATAATAATGAGAGTGTTTGAATACCGGGCAGAGGGATGTGCATCCCTGGCAGGGGCACTCGGAACGGAGGCACCATGACCGGAGGGAAGGCTGGCACGGTGGCGGTGGGCTGGGGCACAGAGTGAGGCAGGGCCCCCGGGAGACTCTGGGGCATCAGGGGGACCGTCTGCACCTGGGTCATCGATGCTGGTACCCCGGAGACACTCACCACGGTGACGGGTGTCACTCCCCCGGTGGAGGGCACAGAGGCTACAGGAGGCATCTCGGTGTGGCCCGGACCTGGACAGAAGACAAAGTGGACAGAAGACAGAGACAGGAAAAAGGAGATTTTGAGGCAATGAAAGGTAAAGTAAAGTAAAGTACAACCCTCAAGTTTGCTGCATGTTTTTGTTTAAATCTATGTTAGGAACAGTTCTGCATAATTTGGAATCTTCTTTAGAGGTGAGGAGCAAAACATATCTTAGGTTGGGATGGGAATAGGTTGGGAAGGCAGCAGTTAAACCACATACTTAGTTAGCTTACATTCCTGTGTAAACACAACAGGCAATCTCTAACTACAAAAAATACCCTGCTGCTGCTGCAGACGGTGAGAAACAACATTGTGAAAGTCATACCCTCCAACTACAAATAACGAAGCCACAGCCAAACAGCAGACTAGCCAATCCAAATTCATAATTATATATTTCAAAGTTTGCTATGGACTATGGAGTATTGCAATAGAGCATGTCTATCTGTTGCCTAAGTGGTTGACAGACATCCAAATTGAAATTGGTGGCTGCACACAGAGAAGTCACTTGTTAAAATGAAAGCAAAATGCTATCTTCTTTCCAATGAATGACTGCACATTAGGACCTTGACTTCTTTAAATGACTAGTGGACCAAACATTACCCATAACATGTTAAAAAGTATGTTTATGTTTCTGGTATTTGGCAGATGATTTTGTCCAAAGCAACTTACAGTATAACAGAGATTGTCCCTCAACGTCTTTTCAGCTGACTTCCATAGAGTACTTACTTGGCCCAGGTGGAGGCATCGATGGAGCCGGACTGGTGGCCAGCTCGGGGCTGGAGCTGAGGTTGCGGCTGGGCGAGGGGGCCTGGGTGGAGCTTAGGGATGGGGAGACGCTGATTGGGGCCGTGGTGCTCACTGACTGGACGCTGCTCATGCCGCCGTTAGCGTTGGTGGTGGTGTTGCTGACGCTGCTCCCGGGGCTGGTGACCATAGCGACCCCTGCCACCGCTGCTGCTGCCGCCGCTGCAGCTGCTGCTTGCTGACTGGCCGCCAGAGGAGTGAGCTCAGATTGCTGGATGATCTTTACACCTTCAGGTTTGGTCCAGGCTGACTCCCGCGTGCGAACGTTATAGTAATAGACCTGGGAAAGGGATAAAGGTTGAAAATGCAGGGTCATCTAAAAAGAATATTGACACAACATTTCCATTGCACATCACTGGAGAAAGGAAGACATCAGTGGACTAGCGTTGGCTGGTTGAACGTCTAAGTACATTTCCATACACCGATTGTGAATGGATAGCCTATTGCTGATAACACATAACCACTGACAGCATAAAGGCAAAATACTTGAGACACAGAAATATAGGCTCCGCAGGAGAATACATGAGGTCATGAAATAAATCGTTTTCACTCTTATTCAAATAACAGTGTAATTAACAACCAGGTATTCTTATTCAGACATAATTTCCTGTTTAGTGCTCTATACCAGGGGTTTTCAACTGATTGTGAACCAGGGACCACCATTCTGGCTAATTGCACAACCACACGACCACCACTGAATAAAAATACTGATTCCCACATTGCCACTACATGACTGAATCCATGGTCACAGACCACTAGACCACAAGTGGGCCACGAACCACTGGTTGAAAAGCCCATGCTCTATACCTTTCCCTCTTGAGTGGTATTCTTCACCCAGATCTCCTCTGATGGGGGTAGCTTAGGTGCCCCAGCTGAAGGGACTGGGGGCATTCCTGGGGGAAATATCATTCCTGGAGGTGGAGGCATGTTGCTCAAAGGCGGAGGCATGAAAGGAGGCCTCTAATAAACAAAAACAAAGAGTAAAATTATTAGAGCCTGGTAAGAGTTTCACAAGTTGTTTGTTTTCCTAACACACAGGTGTTTGCTATCAAAACACAGTTCCACCATGCACAAATGTGTATATCATATACATTGCAGATCAACAGCTATCTAATACCATATGGTAAGAAACACCAGAAAATAATATAACAGAAACCAAACAACACATGTTTCATATATCAATACACAAACATACACAGAAACATGGCATACACAGGTCCACAGACGACTTCTGAGTAATAGTTACCTGCAAGTGAGGGGGTCCCATTGGTGGGGGCAACCCTCCAGGTGGCGGCATGGGTGGCATGCTTGGATCAAAAGGTGGGCGTCCGAATGGAGGCCTCGGTGGAGGAGGAGGCCCTCTTATAACACCGAAAGGTGGAGGTGGAGGTCTCAACAGGGGTGGAGGATTGCGCATTACTGGCGTGGGGGGAGGAGCAGGGGTGCGGAATCGCAGAGACTGCGGCTGCGCCATCCTGAATAACAGAACATGAGCAAAAAGGGAGAAAAATGAATAACCAACGAGGAATTGTGCAACTTCACTGGAACATGCAATCAAGGCACACAGAGAAGTGCTCTCCCTTCCACATACAACGAGTGCTCGCTCTAGACAGCACTTATTATGTGTCTTACTGAGGTAAAATCAACTGACCATGTTTATTCAACAGTTTAAGTTACCAAGCTCATGTTGATCTTACTTCATAAACCTGCTAGGAGAAATTGCGTCCCACTTCTTGACTACACTAACTTCCTTGTCCAGTGCAAATAATTGGCAGTTGTTCAATGAAGACACCCAGAGATACCCAGCAGGATCCGCCATCCTTGTTTGCTATGTGAATAGCTAGCTGGCTAGCTCGATATGGTCAAACATCCACTTTTAAATGTTAGCTCATATTAGAGCTACCACATAACTTTGACGTACAAGCTAGTAAGGAGAAACCATGTTGGAATGTCTAATATCTAGTACTGACCAGTTCGCTGATCACAGTTTGCACGATAAAATAACTTCAGTGCAATGCATGTCGCTAGCGTAGTTAGCTTCGGACTGCGAACATGTTTGGTAGCCAGCAAGCAAGCAAGACGACTAGCAGCTACCGCCAACAATCAAAACACTGTAGCTGATTAACCTAGCGCACCCTTAGCTAGCGGTACAGTGAGTTGTAAGATGTAAGGTTAAATCATTCATTGCACTTGTGATTCACAGTATGTTGCAGACTGACTGACACGTCTGCTAGCTCTGCAAAACTCTGGTTTGTTTGGGTTAGGCTAGCTTGCATGGCAAACTCTTCCTTGCTATTAAAGTAGCTAACGTTACCTACAATAGCTACTAGCCTCTTCCTCCCAAGAGGATAACTGCTGCAACCGTAACGTTACTTTATTCGCAGTCGTTTTCCCCCTGAAATTACCTTCGTAGGTAGATCCTACCTACCTGTTCTCATTGAACCCCACACCTTCTCCTTCCACATTATCCGCCATAATGGACAGATAATATCGTGAATTAAAATAAAACAGATATTCTTGTTAGCTTTCTCGTTTACGATTTTACTCAGTTTGATGACGACAGCTAGGACTACCGCGCGTGCGCTGTAGAGCGCTGGTTCACAAGTCGTCAATGAATGGATGTTGCATACTTGAATCACGAAACCTTAACGTTACTTTTAGCTGTTTAGTGGGAAAATAGGTTTCGAAAGGTTATTTGTAACCCCTGTCATACC
The DNA here is from genome assembly GCF_046254945.1 of Alosa pseudoharengus. Classification (NCBI taxonomy): domain Eukaryota; kingdom Metazoa; phylum Chordata; class Actinopteri; order Clupeiformes; family Clupeidae; genus Alosa; species Alosa pseudoharengus. Next base: position 12,200,279 of record NW_027468870.1, read on the forward strand.
TACATGTATTTTATCCTCTTCATGGATCCTTGACAGCATTGTTTTTCTGATGAAACTGCCAAGACCAGAAGCAGCAATTCTAGACATGATAATGTAACACACATATGTTTAACAAATATATTTTATTACCAGCTTAAATAAAAATTCACAATTCACAAAGATAAAAGAGTTCAATGACAACTAGGAGAAATTCATTCTGCTTACTAAGTTACTATGTAACCATACTAGGACATTTACTTGTATACACAGCCATAAATCCAATTAACTGTTCAGTTATGCTGAGAGGATTGGCAGTGCAGTCATAAATTATTTTAATTATTATAGTTATAAATAATTGCAAATTGAATGCAAATATTTCCATAACAAACCAACAGCAACACACACACACACCAACAAAACAGGCTGGCATGCAATTAATGGATTATGAACTGAACAGAAACATTCAATTTTAGGACTGCATGTTAAAAGAATGATAAGCACAACAGGAGTGAGTTTGATGAGGAGAACGCCCTACAGGATCCTCATGACTCTGATTTCCTCCCCATCCTCGCTGACGGTCTGCAGGCGAGAGGGATCGTCTTGAGCAGCCTGGCTGTAGACCACCTCTGACGATGTGGGCACGGTCATGGATGGGGCCGAGACCATGACCATGGAGCTGGTGGAGGGGACCGTCGTGGCGTAGCTCTGACTACTTCCCTCCCCCGCCTCACGCAGCATGAACTCGCGGGACAGAGAGGCCAACATGGCCTCGTGCTTCTGGCACTGCTCCTCATAGAAGCTTCTGACGTCCGACACAGAGTGGGTGAAGTTCGGATAGGCGTAGGCACCTTGGGTATTAGGGTATGTGCTGACAGAATAATACAATAATATCAATTAGTATTAGTCATTATTATTATTTAACAAATTATTAACTACCTATTAATAATAGTTTAAACATTTGATTAGAAAGCTTAGAAATGATGACTTAAGTTAAATACCATATGAAATATTGGTACAGTGTGAGATTTGATCCTCAGCTGATTTTATGTCGGGATTGCAGTGCTACACTCACCAAGGTGGATAGAACTGGGTCCCCTGCACATACATGGGAGAGGGGAAAGAGAAACGTTGAGTAGGGACGGCGTTTGTAGGGTGCTGCCCAGATGTCAATGGATACACTTGCTGGTGTCCGAGATTCGATGTTTGCAGCTGAAAGCCTTTCGGAAAGTGTATCATGTTGGCGGGAGTCACCTCTCTCGGTGGCTCCATAAACTGGCCATGTTCAGACTGGACACTGGGTTTCATGTAGTAGGGCCTGTGGACCACATCCCCTATCATTTCACAGAGCGGAGCTCGATCAGCGCACAGTCCAGAGGCAAAAATGGAGTACTGCACAATGGATTAACATGATCAGGTGACAGGTGTCCTCTGAAAGCTTACCACATGCAAGATGTACTGTGGGTCGAGGAGCAGGTGGCTGAAGAAATATGGGTTGCCCACCAGGTATCTGGACTGGACCTGTGAACATGTGGACAGGTGGAAGTCCTACAAGGAAACGGTACTATGGAATTTTGGATTGGGATATCCCCATAAACGTGTGGTTTATATTCAGGGTGTATTTTATTCCAAGGAATAAATAGCCTCATATTTCTATATAGATATTTATATAGTCATTAGGACAGTTTAGTTTCACTCAACAGGAATTTGACTTGTTCTATGTAACTCTGTTGTATTGTGAACATTAAAAAAAACTAATTAGTATTTTGCAGCTCTAAGATGTTTTACTGAAATGTGTTTAATGCATGAAATTGATTTAAACTGTCAGGTGCTTTTCTACAAGACAAAATGCTATGTTTAGACTTACGGGGTCTCCCTGCATTTCTATACACATACTGTCCAGCGGCATTTCTACCACGTGTAGAGGGTTGTCGTGCCAAGGTGTAGGTTGAAGAACAGTGGGGGATTGGAGGTGGCGAGGTGGTGGTTGGGGGTGGCTGTGTCGATGTTGAAGGAGCCTCGTCCCCGGCAGCACCACCTTTTCTTTTCCCTGGTCTTGGCTGATAGACCCAACCTAATTATGTGGTGGTACAATTAGAATTATATCCAACTGATTTAAAGTCACACTCATTTCAACATTTGTAACAACACTGAAAGCTTCCCTGGTTTACCTGGAAACTCCTGACGATGTTTATCTTTAAGTTTGTGTGCCTCCTTATAATAGGGCAATTTCTGCTCTTCAGTCAACCTACTCCACTCAAGTCCCAGCTGCACACTAATGTCTGCATTGTTGGCCATGGGATTGGCCCTGGAGAGAGCTTGACGGTGGATTCTGGCCCACACCATGAAGGCATTCATTGGTCTCTTGATGTAGCCATTGCGGTCTTTACACAATGGTATTTCTGGTTCATCTTGGAGAGAAATTTTCAGAAATTATATTAGATTAGATTCAACTTTAATGTCATTGTGCAGAATACAAGTACAGAGACAACAAAATGCAGTTTTTGGTCTAACCAGAAGTGCAAAAAAGCAGAAAAGGGCAATGTGATATACAAATTAGCCATTAGGCTACCTAGCCAGAATAGAACCTAACCTTCTATTACAAGCCATAATTTGACACTTTGTAACATTTGAAGCTACTAAACAGATGTTTACAATTTAGAGCAGTGTAAAAAGAAAAAAGTGGGTCACCCATATTGGGTGTGGACTACACATTTAACTGATGATAATAAACGTACAAGTAACCTCATTCAAGGTTAACATAAACATGATACATTCTGATATTAGTCTTACTTTGAGCTTTGAGGCCTGATCAAGAGCTCACAGTATAAGCTACCAGAAACACTGCTCAGTGTGTTTATAATTTAGCAGGGGCGAGAAAAATGGTTATGGGATTTGGCAGACGCTTTTGTCCAAAGTGACATACAAATAACAACAATACAATAGTTACATTTAACAGTAAACTATTTAAAAAGTGACTGCATCAAGGAAAATAGCAGTAATACACAACAATGTCAATTCAATCCATAGCCGAATGAAAATAAAAACTATTATATACAAACCATAACGCATAAGAAAAGCTTAATAAACTAAGTGCATGTTAAACAGATATGCCTTTAGACCCCTCTTGCAAGACCCAAAACTATCACAGGAACGGAGAGCACTGGGCAACTCATCCCATCAACATGGAACCACTGAGGGAAAAAGTCTTGAATTTGACCTAGCGTTTATGGCTGGTCGACACAACAGATGCTCATCAGAAGTCCGCAGTGGGCGGTTGGGAGTGTACATCTTGATCTTTGAATTAAGCTAGCAAAGAGCAGATCCAGTCAGTGTCCTATAGGCCAAAGTGAGAGATGTAATCCAGTGGAGAGTAAATAGGGAGAGGAGTTACACGTGTTCTCTTTGGCTGATGGAAGAGCACGCAGCATTCTGACTGAATCAGTTGTAACGATCTTACTACATAAGCAGGTAGGCCAGCTACAGTGAATTACAATAGTCCCACTTGGAGATAATCATGGCCTGTACAAAAAGTTGTGTGGAAACTTGTGTCCGATTAGGTCTGATCTTGTAAACAAAGGATAAACCGACATGATTTTGCAATTAAGGCTATGCTCAGAGAAGTAAATAAAATACAAACGTTAGAAGCTAGATACAATACATAACGTCTATTGACACCACTACAGATAGCTGAAGACAGTGCTAACCACCCACATACCTGTTGTTGATGGAGATTGTGTGAGATTTACTCCACTGGTATCTATTTTCACAGAGGACTCAGTTGGCAAACCCACGGGAGGAGGGGGGAAAGGAACCCTGCTAAGGGTGATCGGCTCTGCCCCTTCAAAAGTGTATTGTTGCTGGAAATCATTACTTTGAAGAATTTGTGTTGACTGATCCCCTGACGTTTGTGGTTGATCGTGCTCGACAAGTTGAGTTGGGATGGAGAACACCTCTGTAATTCTTGGTGCATTAGGGTCATTGTAGTTAGCATTAGCATTGCTTTCTTCATTAGCCTGGACAGACTGCACTTCAACAGGTGAGTTTGTAAAAACAGGGGTCAGAAATAAAAAGTTTTGGCTAGCATTAACAATTTCATTTTCCTCTGGTAAAGTTGAGTTGACCAAGTCTTCAGCTTCTTGAGTCGAAGAAGTAGTAAAGTTAACTGGCACAATGCTGTCATGACTGGAGCCTGCTTTAAAAATTACTGGAACATTGCGTTTTTTAGAGTCCCCACTGCATTTAACGTTAACGATAACGTTGACGTTTTTGACCAGCTGTTTCTCTTCGCTGGTCTTGTCTTCCGACTGATCAATGTTAGACACTTTTGGTGGCCTACCTGGTTTCCTCACACCTTCGCCACCAACTCTCTTGCTTGGCTTTGGTTCACTTTCCTCATTTTTTCCTTGTTCGTTTTTCCTCAATGACATCTGCGCCCTTCTTTTAGGATGTCTGTCCATTGTTGCGGCGATGATTCTCAATCTCCTTTCAAACCGTTTGTGATCTCAGTAAAAAAAAAAGTGACCGGCCGTTTCAACAATAAACTGTCGTAGAATCTTGCTCATTCAAAATGTTGCACATGCTCTTGGTTACCATGAAGACCAAACATCATTTAACCCGAAACAAAAGATAGAATAATTTATAGAATGTATCACAAAATGTCATAACAAAGTAACATTATTGTGATGATGGACTGAAGAATGGGACTGATTGGTCAACGCATAGTCTATGGGTCAACAATACAAGCTAGGATACAACCACGGCCAGTAAGCTATAGATCATCATTTTGAACTGTCATAACTTTGATTTATGAGAAATTAAATATTAAGTCTACATATAGCTGCTGCCATTAATACAATTTGTTTATCCTATAGGCTGTGCATAGCACTTATTTAAGATATTTTCCAAAATGCAATGGATTTGTGTGTGTGTGTGCTTGTTTTGACATGTTCACTAACTAACATTGACTGACAGTTTATAAGGTCCACCACCTCCACCGAGATCGCCAGGAAAAAAAAAAAGCAAATTCACACACTCACCTGTCAACATAGCCCCTTTGAACATTGCACAATCAGCCTACCACATAAACATGCGTGTATGGAAGCATATGAGTAGCTTTATTCAAATGAGAATGCAATCTGCAATATGCAATTCAAAATGACATTACATTATGCAATTGCCAATTCATTATGTAATTTAATATTGCAATTTGCAATAATTTCCAACAAATTGTATTTTAATTTGCAAAGTGACAATGCAATCCTAAAATCAATTTGAATAATTTTGGTTAAAAAATAGAATAAACATGGATTGAATTGCATTCCATTTTGCCATGGTACTTCAGTCTCAAAATTCAAATGGCAATTCCTTTTGCTTTTAAATTTTCAATATTCAGTTTAATCATTTAACTGTCAATTCGTTTTGCAATTTAATATTTAAAGTGCAATGTAGGATTGCATTTTTAAAACATATTTGGCAAAACTGTCAATGCCAGCTTGAAAAGATTTTGGATTATTTTGGGCAAAACGTTTTGCCATCGTTTTGAGGCATTTTATTCAAATGGAAAAGAAATAGCGCCCCCCGTGATTGCATTGCACTTTGGTCACGCTCTTTGTGTTGCAAAATTCAAATGGCCATTCAATATGCCAAACGCATTGCAATCTGTCAAGTCTCTCATCAAGGCGGGAACTAGGCTACGTCACTTCCGTGTTTACGTCTTACCCAGTTAGTGCTTGCAATGGAGAAGTTTGCAGCTGCACTAAGGTCTCTGGCTGATTATGTAGAACACCACCGTGTCAACGAGTCTGACTCAACGGACAGATTACTGAAAATGGACGACAGAGTGGGCTATCTAGCCCTACTTGTCCGATTTGATGTCAACCTGGTCCGTTCAAAGATTTCTGAGGCCTTACAGCTAATGGGAGCTAGACGGTGGGGAGACCTTCTGTGGATACCACTGGAGGGAATAGAGGGTTACCTCTCCTATTAGGGAGATCGCGGAGCTCTTTGGAGTTCACAGGACAAGTAGGGCTAGATCGCCCACTCTGTCGTCCATTGTCGTTAGTTAGGCTAAAACTCACAGCCTTTCCTTGCCCTGCTCTCTCTCTCTCTCACACACACACACACACACACATACACACACATAGAGACTCCCCTCCGTGGTCTGGCTAGCCTCATAAGCAAACCGGGGGGTGCGGTCGCTCCGGGCCCACGTTTGGCCAAATCTATCTCGCTGAATTGTTGTATACGATGCTTATTTGTAGGCTACTAATTGCTGGGGGGAGGGATGCTACTAAAGTTGCCGCTGGTTGGCAAAGTTATCAGCAGCAACATAAGAGCCTTAATAATGTAAGAACACAGCTGGGTCTCGCGGACACTAGGCCTACTCGCGGTCACGGTTAACATTATTCATCAACTGTGACATGATATGTTTGCGGCGCCAACACCCCCCACCCCCCCCCAAAAAAAAATGTGCCCCCTTGAAAATCGCAAATGCCCCCTCTGTCACTGTACTCTACAGCCGGGTCTGTCGGCCAGAGACTGCAAACTCCTCCATTGCAAACGCTAACTGGGTAAGAACAGAGAATGTCTAATAAGACATTAGCCCGTAGACGGGCTCTGGTAAGAAGACGTTAACACGGAAGTGACGTAGCCTAGTTCCCGCCTTGACGAGTGACTTGACAGATTGCAATGCGTTTGGCAGATTGAATGGCCATTTGAATTTTGCAACACAAAGAGCGTGACCAAAGTGCAATGCAATCACGGGGGGCGCTATTTCTTTTCCATTTGAATAAAATGCCTCAAAACGATGGCAAAACGTTTTGCCCAAAATAATCCAAAATCTTTTCAAGCTGGCATTGACAGTTTTGCCAAATATGTTTTTAAAATGCAATCCTACATTGCACTTTAAATATTAAATTGCAAAACGAATTGACAGTTAAATGATGAAACTGAATATTGAAAATTGAAATGCAAAATGAATTGCCATTTGAATTTTGAGACTGAAGTACCATGGCAAAATGGAATGCAATTCAATCCATGTTTATTCTATTTTTTAACCAAAATTATTGGAATTGATTTTAGGATTTCATTGTCACTTTGCAGATTAAAATACAATTTGTTGGATATTATTGCAAATTGCAATATTAAATTGCATAATGAATTGTCAATTGCATAATGTAATGTCTTTTTGAATTGCATATTGCAGATTGCATTCTCATTTGAAAAAAGCTACTCATATGCTTCCATATGCGTGTTTTAAAAGGGAGCCGCGCATTTGTGTTTAGGTTACATACAGGACTTTGGAGGTGTTGTTTTGTCTAGCCTGGTTTGTCAACTGAACTAATTTACCTTCATGTTGCGGTACATTCTCAGAGAAAAATGATCAATACAATTTAGAAGGAACAACACTGTGACTAGCAATGCCATGCATGGGGTTGTGAGGTAGGTCTAGAATAATTTATTAACTCAATTTACTAAAGGTCTCTTTTTAACTTGGATAAACAACTCGACTTTTTAGGCAGTCATTAAAGTAGGCTAATTCAGACTTCCTAAAGTTAATCCATCCACCCATCCTAGACTATTAACAATAGAAAATGTGTGATTTTCACTTCATACTCCCAAGTTTTGTAAGGACAGTTGTAAAAACAAAATTGCCCAGAACATCCTGAATTTGTACAGAGCTATTTAAGATAATACATTAATAAAAATATAAAAAAAGTTAATTGTGAATTATGTTTATCTGTTTTTTCTGTGTTTGGGATGAAATAATCATATCAATATAACATAGCCTATTTAATTTACTTAGGCTATGTCAAGTTTTGCTAGGCAGCATGCTAAAGGTCTAAAGACATTCCTATTCAATATACTTAGTTGTTTAAGCTCTTATGTGTTATGGTTTGTATAATGTTGTTTTATTTTAATTGGGCTGTTAATTAATTTGACATTATTGTTTTTTTATTGGTATTCTCCTTAATGTAGTCTTAGCATGTCATTGTTTTTATATTATTGATTGAATGGACATTATTGTTTTATTGCCTTTCCCCTTTGTTTTCCATTGCTTTTTATTAGGCTATTGATTGAATTGATATTATTGTGTATTATAACTATTCTCCTTATTATATTTGACCTACATTCTAATCTGTTCCCTGTTCAATTTTAAATATTATTATGTTGTTTTGTATTTATGTGTCGCTTTGGACAAAGGCGTCTGCTAAATCCATAACCATAACCATAAAGAGCTGCTCACAACTCTGCTGTCTGCGGCCCTGACATAATGATGGGGTCACAATTGCGCTCCTGTCAATGTTGGCGAAAATTCTCATTTCAGATCACTTGATGCATCTTCACCTTAGGACTCACCCGCTCGCTCGCGCCTAGATAATTTGGATTTTGTTCAGTAGATTATATTTAAATTCGATACCCTTTATTTTAGCTGTCATCGGCAAATTGTAATATAGCTCCTATCCATGAAATTTTAAGTTCAATGGATTTTCAAAAGGAGTTCGGAAATCTCCATGCAGAAAATGAGGAGATGAAAAAAATGATGCTACAGCTCCTGATTTTACGCCAGGAGCAGAATCAGAACACGATTTGTACCGCATGTGTGAGTTCCCTCAAACATCTTAAGAGCCGGTGTACAGTTTTATATAGCCTAAATTATAACTAAATCTAATATTCCATGTTCCCTGCACTTCATTTGGCATCTATGCTGAAAGGGTAAAGGTCAATGTTTAAGTATGTTTTGATGATGGGCATCTATGAAGTGACCTTTCCAGGTCAAAGTTGAAAGGATATAGCTTTGGTCAAATCTGACTATCAATCACACTTTTTGGGTTAGTGGTTACCATAGTGGTTTTAGAACAAACTAGAAAAGCATTTCCTGAAGGAAATACAGTGCATGAAAATGCAAAAATATGATGTAAATCATATCATAAATCATACAGAGTAAAAACAAACTATATTGGTTGCAAAAAATATGATGAGTTTATATGGTTAAATTATTTGCTTGGTAGATGAGGTTTAATATAGTTGGAATGACTGAACAGTTAAATAGGTGGATACTTTAAATGGTTAAATTATTTAGGTAGATAGTTGACGATAACTGACAGTTGAAACGGCTCTAATGTTTGCTAGCAGTTATGCTAACTATGTTAACAAAGATAATAATGCTAACCAAGTTACTATGCTAACTAGCATGCTAACAATGTTAAAATGCTAACCATGTGACTTAGCTAACCTAGCTAATCATTTTTAGTAGTTATGCTAACTAGCATGCTAACATACTAACTATGCCAACATGTGACTTAGCTAACCTAGCTAATCATTTTAATAGCTATGTTAACTATGCTAACTAGCATGTTAGCAATGCTAACCATGTTACTTAGCTAACTTAGCTAATCATTTTTAGTAGTTTTGCCAAAAATGCTAACAAGCATGCTAACTATGCTAACCAATGTTACTTAGCTAACCTAGCTAATAATTTTTAGCAGTTATACTAACTATGCTAATTAGCATGTTAACTATGCTAACCATGTTACTTAGCTAACGTAGCTAATCATTTTTAGCAATTTTGCTAAAATGCTAGCAATGCTAACATGCTAACTATCTACAGTAGATAGGAGTCATAGTTGATGACAAGTAACAGTTACAATGGCTGAACAGTTAAAAAGTTCAGTAGTTTAAAGGGTTAAATTGTTTAACAGTGAAATATTGTAGTGAGGACTTTTATTTTGAAACAGTTTTTGGCAGAGGCAGCAGTTGAACAGGATGTGTAGTCTTAATAGGTCCAGTTTGTATGCTTAAAGCCTGAGACTGGCAGTTGATCCAGGTCATAGATATATACACTAGATGTCGCCTTCTGCTTCTCAGCATGCGTCAACACCGCCGCCATCTTGGAACAGGGATCTGAAGCGCTAAACTAGTTCCCCTGTATTGTCAGCGTTACCTATTTAGCGACGTTTGGCCATCCCCAGCGATAGAAAACCTTTTTAGCGATTAGCGACAAATTTGGGAACTTCTCACAATGATGGTAGATTGGCTTCTTTGTTGTTGAAACATAAGAAAATCACCTTTCTCATGGCTTTGTCATTTATGAATTCAGCTACATCTCGTTTGCCCATGGCACTGACCCATGATTATAAAAGTAACGACTGGCGTAGCCTATGTAGTAGCAGAGGTAAATGTTCAACAGATCTTCAGCAACTTCTGGTGAGATTACAATTTACATGAGTAAACGAGACGAGGGGTATGTGGCCTCAACCAGAGCCTGTCTACGAAGAGCCTGTTTACTTTCATTGTATCGAACCTGGTTGCAGTTTACTCATTGTTCCTCTAGGGGCCGCCGCTAGCTAGTGCAGAATGAATGGGAGTCTATGGGGCTAGACTGGTAAAATGTATCTTTATTATCGTCTTAAGCTTAGTTTTCTTTAGACTCAACCATAAATACATGCCTGTCAGTTGGAACAACCCAAAAAACTAGATAATTGCTTGAGATTTTGACGATTTATGGTGATTTTATTTTCGCTAGATCTTTGCCCAGATTGACGCTAATGCATTATAGAGGAGTGGATCACTGAAGCAAGATGGCGTCTCGATTCACGCATTCGTTCCAATGAACAGCAGTAGTCAAGGCGACATCTAGTGTATATATCTATGGATCCAGGTGGCCTGAACACCTGCCATAGGATTCTAATTGCTGTGATGTCATAAAGGGCAATGTTAAGTCAATGGGGAAATTTTGATAGTTTTTAATTAATAGTTTTAAAGGTATAAAAGTTACAAAGATGAAAAATACAAAGCCCCCATGTCCTAAGTAAGACCTACGTAACATAGTTTGAATGAAGTTTCTATGTTAAATGGTTGAAGCTGCATTAAATGCGTTAGCGGAAGAATAATAATAAGAAGAAGCCTAGGAAGAACAGTACAGTGCATTTTCATGCACTGTAACTAGAAATGCAATTCCAAGGAATTACCAGTGTATGAAAATGCTAAAGTTGTGATGTAAAATATCATGTATAGTTAAAACAGATAATACAGAGATGGTTACCACGGTGATGCTACGATAGACATGGTGGTTGCATAGCTTAATAAAAGTTGATAGTTTAAAAGTAGACTGTTTAAAAGCTGAATGTAGATAGTTTAAAAGTTGTTGATAGACAGCTAGTTTAATAGATAGTTTAATTATAGTTTAAAAGTAGACCGTTTAAAAGTTGAAGGTAAATAGTTGTTGACAGACTGGAAGTTTAATGAATGTTGATATTCAAATAGTTTAATGGCTGTGTATAGGTAGATATTTGACGATAACTGAAAGTTGGAATGGCTCTAATGTTTGCTAGCAGTTATGCTAAGATTTTTAACTATGCTAACATGCTACTTAGGTAATGTTTTATAGTAGTGCTAGCAATGCTAACATGCTAACCATGCTACTTAGCTAACGTTTTCTAGCAGTTTTGCTAAACATGATAACTATGCTAGCAATGCTAACCATGCTACCAAAGATTCTATAGTTAACTAAGATGAATCATAAGACGATTCACCAATGGAACGAAATGGCACTAGTTCCGGACTCCTAAATAGGCGTGTCAAAACATAAACTTTTCTCTGAATAAGCAATAATAACATATACATATAATTTTGTATACTATTTTACAGTCATTGTTTGTGTGTGATGCCAATGAAACACTCTTTCGGACACGGAATGAATAATTTCATTTTGCCCCGTTAAACCGAGCTAGCTAGCTAGCTAGCTAGCTAGCTAACGTTAGCACAGTAAACGGAAAGTGAATGGGAATGTTCGCTAGCTAGCTAGCAGCTAAGAACTTTGGTTAAACTTATATATTGTCGCAAACAAACCTGAAATAACATATGTTCAGCAACTTTGTGGTAGTCTACTAGTTCTAGCAAAAAATATGTTAGGTTAGTTTATCAACCATCTCTGAGTCTAGAGCCTCTGAGAACAGGTGGCTGTGCACCAGATCTTTGAGGAGACAGTGACAGATCACGAACAAAGCTATTTTTGTCTTTATTTGTTTCGTTGGAAAAAACAATTTCAATGTCGGAATGTTAGGGAGACATGTGGCTTCTAGAAAATGGGTTCAAAACTTACATCGCTGAATGTAGGGCTAAGGGATTGGTCATATTCCGTGAAAATGTTCATTTCTCCCATAGGAATACATAGACACTGGACCTCCCGCTAGACTCCCCTAAATGGCCGTGACAGCTTCGAACCCCACGTCACAACATGCCAGAATTTACCCTCTTATGAATCGTCTCGCTTTATCAACCGTCTCTGATGCTACTTAGCTAATTTTAGTAGTTATGCTAACTGTGCTAACTAGCATGTTAACAATGCTAACATGCTAACCATGTGACTTAGCTAACCTAGCTAATCATTTTTAGTAGTTATGCTAACTAGCATGCTAACCATGTGACTTAGCTAACCTAGCTTATCATTTTTAGTTGTTATGCTAACTAGCATGCTAACAATGTTAACATGCTAACTATGCTAACCATGTGACTTAGCTAACCTAGCTAATCCTTTTTAGCAGTTTTGCTAAAATTGCTAACAATGCTAACATGCTAACTAGCTACAGTGGGTAAGAGTCATAGTTGATGACAAGTTAAAAGTTGTTGATAGACAGCTAGTTTAATAGATAGTTTAATAATAGTTTAAAAGTAGACTGTTTAAAAGTTGAATGTATATAGTTTAAAAGTTGAATGTAGATAGTTTAAAAGTTGTTGATAGACAGCTAGTTAGATAGATAGTTTAATGATAGTTTAAAAGTAGACCGTTTAAAAGTTGAATGTAAAAAGTTCAGTAGTTTAATGGGTTACATTGTTTAACAGTGGTTTATTGTAGTGAGGACTTTTATTTTGAAACAGTTTTGGGCAGAGGAAACAGTTGAATTAGCCTGGCTAGCGCCACCACTTCTCAATGAGACGTGGTCTGGGAACCAAACTTTAATTTTCTCATATTTGAAAAAAATGCCCAGATCTGTTTATTGGGTGCCACGGATGTCTATCAAATGTGTCTGTGCATAGCTCATCATCGTCTTGCTTTCCCCCTTGTTCTGTGATTGGTCCCCTATCTCAGGCGAAAATTTGCTCCATGGTCTCCAGGCTGCCTTAGCAGCGTGAATCAAATCGCGCGCAAGGCAGCATGGGAACACCCAGGCTACAGTTGAATAGGATGTGTAGTCTTAATTGACCCAGATTGTATGCTTAAAGCCTGAGGCTGCAGGTGGCCTGAACACCTGCCATAGTATTCTAATTGCTTAATGGCCGTATTATGTAGAGATGCACCGATTGCAATTTTCTGGGCCGATACCGATTTCCGATTTTTCATAGAGTTTGACCTGCCGATACCGATTTTAGCCGATTCCGATTTCATTTCTTCTAACCATTTTACAACACACACACAAATAGTTATTTTTTATCTTTTTTTTGTTTTCTATCTTTTTATCTTTTTTATAGAACATGTTAATATAGACATGTAATCACCTTATCAATAATGAAATGGCTGTTAAAAAAAATGGAACCGTGAGTAGAGAGATTCTTCTAACTTCAGCTGCAGTATCAAATTATGGATTAAGTTAAGTTATGGAACACCCATTTTATTCTTCTCACATCCAATATCCAACTAAAGATATAAGAACAATTTTCATGATACATTTGAACCACTACCATGTAACATTTTCATATGCATTGATGAATTTATGGGAGGGCGAGGGAAAAGTGGTAGTGGCTATCACGCGAACACAGGGGAGAAGTGCTAATAGCGATTAGGTGCTCCACCATATATGAAAACAGTGCACGTCTGTTTTGCGGTGAAAAAATGAAATCCAAATTCCGGTTAAATGCATCAAATAGGCTATAGAAACTTTCAGAGACGGCTGATCAGTATTCAGAGCATCAGTTTTCTTCATTGTAGGCTACTATGTCAAAAGCAACTTTAACGTTTGTTTGCCTTTCTAATAGGCTATCGTTTGTTCACTTTCACAACATCCACTTCTCAATCTGCTGCTAGGGTAGCCTATTTTAAGGCATAGCCCTAGTCTACGTGCAGTAAATAGTTTGAGTATTTTTTATAAGTGGAGTAGAACTACTAGGGCTACTGTATGTCGCTGCTTCTTGACATCTTATTATGTAGCCTATGATCGCTAAACTTTGATTATTTTTAATGTCGCAATCGGTTATCTCCGTTCAGCAGCGCTTGTGGTGTCAGCTGGTACGCAATTAGCGGCAGTGACGGGCGGTGATGAGCGATGTTTACGTAGCCTAATGAAGTGACAGCTTAGTAAATTCCACGCAGTAGGCCAATGGCAAAGCACAGCGTTTGCTGCATAGAAAAACTCAGTAGCCTATTAGCGCTTTGTAGCCCTACATCCAGCCCTGAGTGTTGGCCTGGTTGCTAGCTTCTTCAAACTTTGCAAACTCAGCTGGGTGTTGTTACAATTGCACTGTAAAAAGCCTTGGAAGAACAATAATAATAATAATAAGAAGCCAGGAGATTTCAAGATAGTGGATTCCATCCACTATAATAACAAAAAATTGAAAGTGGGCAGGTAATATGTAAATTAGGATGGGTAGGACATCTTCAAACATATTTGTCACAAAGAATATCTGTCAGTGAGGTCATATTCATTGGATAATATATCATGGTCATCTGTCAAAACGTAAATCTCGAACCAAAATGTTATATCTACTTTGTGGTATACATTGTAGCATCTAGAGAATTTCTGCATAAACAGATTGGAAGACTTTCAGTTTGACTTGGACCTTGGATATTTTCACATAAAGCATCTGTGAGTGAATTCAATTGAATTTGATCCGAATTGTAGATAAGCACAATATTGATTTCTGAATTAAATGATCGGTTATTGGATGTTGCCAGTGCTGAAAATGTGGATATTTTGTTTAGCCAGTTCCTTAAAAAAACATTGGGGTGAGAGTAGTCGGAATTGGGTTCTGGAAGTTTCTTCAAGCTCATCCATTGCACTCATATGCCAGCCGTGAGTGTTTCCAAGCCCGTGAGGTCGTATCCATCAGGTGTGCATGTATCTTGCACAAGCTGACTTCTCCTACGACTGCAGCTCATTGTGGCCCAGGTGTCTGTGCACTCACTCTCCTTAGTCAGGAGATGCTCTGCTTGAGCATTCATTGGCTCTTGTCTCAGACCTTCCCCAAGGTGCAGGATGGAGTGACAAAGCACTCTGCTAGTGACCTCTTCAATGAGCTTCTCCCCACAGAAACAAAGCAAAGAGGCGAGAGGGTTTAATAGCCTCTATTATGCTACAGGGTTCACATTCATGGTGAAACTACTGAAGTCTATATTTGCCACAGCTGAAATTTTATTCGGAAATGACTTTGGCTGTAATCAAGTGTGTTGTTAAATTGATATTGTGCAAACATTTCAAAGGTAATATTATGATGAAGAAACTTAATATTACGATGAAGAAACATACTTAAAATAACAACAAATTGAAAGTGGGCAGGTAATATGTAAATTAGGATGGGTAGGACATCTTCAAACATATTTGTCACAAAGAATATCTGTCAGTGAGGTCATATTCATTGGATAATATATCATGGTCATCTGTCAAAACGTAAATCTCGAACCAAAATGTTATATCTACTTTGTGGTATACATCGTAGCATCTAGAGAATTTCTGCATAAACAGATTGGAAGACTTTCAGTTTGACTTGGACCTTGGATATTTTCACATAAAGCATCTGTGAGTGATTTCAAATCGGCCAATTGAATTTGATCCGAATTGTAGATAAGCACAATATTGATTTCTGAATTAAATGATCGATCGGTTATTGGATGTTTTGATGAGCCAGTGCTGAAAATGTGGATATTTTGTTTAGCCAGTTCCTTAAAAAAACATTGGGGTGAGAGTAGTCTGAATTGGGTTCTGGAAGTTTCTTCAAGCTTATCCATTGCACTCATATGCCAGCCGTGAGTGTTTCCAAGCCCGTGAGGTCGTATCCATCAGGTGTGCATGTATCTTGCACAAGCTGACTTCTCCTACGACTGCAGCTCATTGTGGCCCAGGTGTCTGTGCACTCACTCTCCTTAGTCAGGAGATGCTCTGCTTGAGCAGTCATCTGTCAAAACGTAAATCTCGAACCAAAATGTTATATCTACTTTGTGGTATACATCGTAGCATCTAGAGAATTTCTGCATAAACAGATTGGAAGACTTTCAGTTTGACTTGGACCTTGGATATTTTCACATAAAGCATCTGTGAGTGATTTCAAATCCGAATTGTAGATAAGCACAATATTGATTTCTGAATTAAATGATCGGTTATTGGATGTTTTGATGAGCCAGTGCTGAAAATGTGGATATTTTGTTTAGCCAGTTCCTAAAAAAAACATTGGGGTGAGAGTAGTCTGAATTGGGTTCTGGAAGTTTCTTCAAGCTCATCCATTGCACTCATATGCCAGCCGTGAGTGTTTCCAAGCCCGTGAGGTCGTATCCATCAGGTGTGCATGTATCTTGCACAAGCTGACTTCTCCTACGACTGCAGCTCATTGTGGCCCAGGTGTCTGTGCACTCACTCTGCTTGAGCATTCATTGGCTCTTGTCTCAGACCTTCCCCAAGGTGCAGGATGGAGTGACAAAGCACTCTGCTAGTGACCTCTTCAATGAGCTTCTCCCCACAGAAACAAAGCAAAGAGGCGAGAGGGTTTAATAGCCTCTATTATGCTACAGGGTTCACATTCATGGTGAAACTACTGAAGTCTATATTTGCCACAGCTGAAATTTTATTCGGAAATGACTTTGGCTGTAATCAAGTGTGTTGTTAAATTGATATTGTGCAAACATTTCAAAGGTAATATTATGATGAAGAAACTTAATATTACGATGAAGAAACATACTTAAAATAACAACAAATTGAAAGTGGGCAGGTAATATGTAAATTAGGATGGGTAGGACATCTTCAAACATATTTGTCACAAAGAATATCTGTCAGTGAGGTCATATTCATTGGATAATATATCATGGTCATCTGTCAAAACGTAAATCTCGAACCAAAATGTTATATCTACTTTGTGGTATACATCGTAGCATCTAGAGAATTTCTGCATAAACAGATTGGAAGACTTTCAGTTTGACTTGGACCTTGGATATTTTCACATAAAGCATCTGTGAGTGATTTCAAATCGGCCAATTGAATTTGATCCGAATTGTAGATAAGCACAATATTGATTTCTGAATTAAATGATCGGTTATTGGATGTTTTGATGAGCCAGTGCTGAAAATGTGGATATTTTGTTTAGCCAGTTCCTTAAAAAAACATTGGGGTGAGAGTAGTCTGAATTGGGTTCTGGAAGTTTCTTCAAGCTCATCCATTGCACTCATATGCCAGCCGTGAGTGTTTCCAAGCCCGTGAGGTCGTATCCATCAGGTGTGCATGTATCTTGCACAAGCTGACTTCTCCTACGACTGCAGCTCATGGCCCAGGTGTCTGTGCACTCACTCTTCTTAGTCAGGAGATGCTCTGCTTGAGCATTCATTGGCTCTTGTCTCAGACCTTCCCCAAGGTGCAGGATGGAGTGACAAAGCACTCTGCTAGTGACCTCTTCAATGAGCTTCTCCCCACAGAAACAAAGCAAAGAGGCGAGAGGGTTTAATAGCCTCTATTATGCTACAGGGTTCACATTCATGGTGAAACTACTGAAGTCTATATTTGCTACAGCTGAAATTTTATTCGGAAATGACTTTGGCTGTAATCAAGTGTGTTGTTAAATTGATATTGTGCAAACATTTCAAAGGTAATATTATGATGAAGAAACTTAATATTACGATGAAGAAACATACTTAAAATAACAACAAATTGAAAGTGGGCAGGTAATATGTAAATTAGGATGGGTAGGACATCTTCAAACATATTTGTCACAAAGAATATCTGTCAGTGAGGTCATATTCATTGGATAATATATCATGGTCATCTGTCAAAACGTAAATCTCGAACCAAAATGTTATATCTACTTTGTGGTATACATCGTAGCATCTAGAGAATTTCTGCATAAACAGATTGGAAGACTTTCAGTTTGACTTGGACCTTGGATATTTTCACATAAAGCATCTGTGAGTGATTTCAAATCCGAATTGTAGATAAGCACAATATTGATTTCTGAATTAAATGATCGGTTATTGGATGTTTTGATGAGCCAGTGCTGAAAATGTGGATATTTTGTTTAGCCAGTTCCTTAAAAAAACATTGGGGTGAGAGTAGTCTGAATTGGGTTCTTGAAGTTTCTTCAAGCTCATCCATTGCACTCATATGCCAGCCGTGAGTGTTTCCAACCCCGTGAGGTCGTATCCATCAGGTGTGCATGTATCTTGCACAAGCTGACTTCTCCTACGACTGCAGCTCATTGTGGCCCAGGTGTCTGTGCACTCACTCTTCTTAGTCAGGAGATGCTCTGCTTGAGCATTCATTGGCTCTTGTCTCAGACCTTCCCCAAGGTGCAGGATGGAGTGACAAAGCACTCTGCTAGTGACCTCTTCAATGAGCTTCTCCCCACAGAAACAAAACAAAGAGGCGAGAGGGTTTAATAGCCTCTATTATGCTACATTCATGGTTAAACTACTGAAGTCTATATTTGCCACAGCTGAAATTTTATTCGGAAATGACTTTGGCTGTAATCAAGTGTGTTGTTAAATTGATATTGTGCAAACATTTCAAAGGTAATATTATGATGAAGAAACTTAATATTACGATGAAGAAACATACTTAAAATAACAACAAATTGAAAGTGGGCAGGTAATATGTAAATTAGGATGGGTAGGACATCTTCAAACATATTTGTCACAAAGAATATCTGTCAGTGAGGTCATATTCATTGGATAATATATCATGGTCATCTGTCAAAACGTAAATCTCGAACCAAAATGTTATATCTACTTTGTGGTATACATCGTAGCATCTAGAGAATTTCTGCATAAACAGATTGGAAGACTTTCAGTTTGACTTGGACCTTGGATATTTTCACATAAAGCATCTGTGAGTGATTTCAAATCGGCCAATTGAATTTGATCCGAATTGTAGATAAGCACAATATTGATTTCTGAATTAAATGATCGGTTATTGGATGTTTTGATGAGCCAGTGCTGAAAATGTGGATATTTTGTTTAGCCAGTTCCTTAAAAAAACATTGGGGTGAGAGTAGTCTGAATTGGGTTCTGGAAGTTTCTTCAAGCTCATCCATTGCACTCATATGCCAGCCGTGAGTGTTTCCAAGCCCGTGAGGTCGTATCCATCAGGTGTGCATGTATCTTGCACAAGCTGACTTCTCCTACGACTGCAGCTCATTGTGGCCCAGGTGTCTGTGCACTCACTCTTCTTAGTCAGGAGATGCTCTGCTTGAGCATTCATTGGCTCTTGTCTCAGACCTTCCCCAAGGTGCAGGATGGAGTGACAAAGCACTCTGCTAGTGACCTCTTCAATGAGCTTCTCCCCACAGAAACAAAGCAAAGAGGCGAGAGGGTTTAATAGCCTCTATTATGCTACAGGGTTCACATTCATGGTGATACTACTGAAGTCTATATTTGCCACAGCTGAAATTTTATTCGGAAATGACTTTGGCTGTAATCAAATGTGTTGTTAAATTGATATTGTGCAAACATTTCAAAGGTAATATTATGATGAAGAAACTTAATATTACGATGAAGAAACATACTTAAAATAACAACAAATTGAAAGTGGGCAGGTAATATGTAAATTAGGATGGGTAGGACATCTTCAAACATATTTGTCACAAAGAATATCTGTCAGTGAGGTCATATTCATTGGATAATATATCATGGTCATCTGTCAAAACGTAAATCTCGAACCAAAATGTTATATCTACTTTGTGGTATACATCGTAGCATCTAGAGAATTTCTGCATAAACAGATTGGAAGACTTTCAGTTTGACTTGGACCTTGGATATTTTCACATAAAGCATCTGTGAGTGATTTCAAATCGGCCAATTGAATTTGATCCGAATTGTAGATAAGCACAATATTGATTTCTGAATTAAATGATCGGTTATTGGATGTTTTGATGAGCCAGTGCTGAAAATGTGGATATTTTGTTTAGCCAGTTCCTTAAAAAAACATTGGGGTGAGAGTAGTCTGAATTGGGTTCTGGAAGTTTCTTCAAGCTCATCCATTGCACTCATATGCCAGCCGTGAGTGTTTCCAAGCCCGTGAGGTCGTATCCATCAGGTGTGCATGTATCTTGCACAAGCTGACTTCTCCTACGACTGCAGCTCATTGTGGCCCAGGTGTCTGTGCACTCACTCTTCTTAGTCAGGAGATGCTCTGCTTGAGCATTCATTGGCTCTTGTCTCAGACCTTCCCCAAGGTGCAGGATGGAGTGACAAAGCACTCTGCTAGTGACCTCTTCAATGAGCTTCTCCCCACAGAAACAAAGCAAAGAGGCGAGAGGGTTTAATAGCCTCTATTATGCTACAGGGTTCACATTCATGGTGAAACTACTGAAGTCTATATTTGCTACAGCTGAAATTTTATTCGGAAATGACTTTGGCTGTAATCAAGTGTGTTGTTAAATTGATATTGTGCAAACATTTCAAAGGTAATATTATGATGAAGAAACTTAATATTACGATGAAGAAACATACTTAAAATAACAACAAATTGAAAGTGGGCAGGTAATATGTAAATTAGGATGGGTAGGACATCTTCAAACATATTTGTCACAAAGAATATCTGTCAGTGAGGTCATATTCATTGGATAATATATCATGGTCATCTGTCAAAACGTAAATCTCGAACCAAAATGTTATATCTACTTTGTGGTATACATCGTAGCATCTAGAGAATTTCTGCATAAACAGATTGGAAGACTTTCAGTTTGACTTGGACCTTGGATATTTTCACATAAAGCATCTGTGAGTGATTTCAAATCCGAATTGTAGATAAGCACAATATTGATTTCTGAATTAAATGATCGGTTATTGGATGTTTTGATGAGCCAGTGCTGAAAATTTGGATATTTTGTTTAGCCAGTTCCTTAAAAAAACATTGGGGTGAGAGTAGTCTGAATTGGGTTCTTGAAGTTTCTTCAAGCTCATCCATTGCACTCATATGCCAGCCGTGAGTGTTTCCAACCCCGTGAGGTCGTATCCATCAGGTGTGCATGTATCTTGCACAAGCTGACTTCTCCTACGACTGCAGCTCATTGTGGCCCAGGTGTCTGTGCACTCACTCTTCTTAGTCAGGAGATGCTCTGCTTGAGCATTCATTGGCTCTTGTCTCAGACCTTCCCCAAGGTGCAGGATGGAGTGACAAAGCACTCTGCTAGTGACCTCTTCAATGAGCTTCTCCCCACAGAAACAAAACAAAGAGGCGAGAGGGTTTAATAGCCTCTATTATGCTACATTCATGGTTAAACTACTGAAGTCTATATTTGCCACAGCTGAAATTTTATTCGGAAATGACTTTGGCTGTAATCAAGTGTGTTGTTAAATTGATATTGTGCAAACATTTCAAAGGTAATATTATGATGAAGAAACTTAATATTACGATGAAGAAACATACTTAAAATAACAACAAATTGAAAGTGGGCAGGTAATATGTAAATTAGGATGGGTAGGACATCTTCAAACATATTTGTCACAAAGAATATCTGTCAGTGAGGTCATATTCATTGGATAATATATCATGGTCATCTGTCAAAACGTAAATCTCGAACCAAAATGTTATATCTACTTTGTGGTATACATCGTAGCATCTAGAGAATTTCTGCATAAACAGATTGGAAGACTTTCAGTTTGACTTGGACCTTGGATATTTTCACATAAAGCATCTGTGAGTGATTTCAAATCGGCCAATTGAATTTGATCCGAATTGTAGATAAGCACAATATTGATTTCTGAATTAAATGATCGGTTATTGGATGTTTTGATGAGCCAGTGCTGAAAATGTGGATATTTTGTTTAGCCAGTTCCTTAAAAAAACATTGGGGTGAGAGTAGTCTGAATTGGGTTCTGGAAGTTTCTTCAAGCTCATCCATTGCACTCATATGCCAGCCGTGAGTGTTTCCAAGCCCGTGAGGTCGTATCCATCAGGTGTGCATGTATCTTGCACAAGCTGACTTCTCCTACGACTGCAGCTCATGGCCCAGGTGTCTGTGCACTCACTCTTCTTAGTCAGGAGATGCTCTGCTTGAGCATTCATTGGCTCTTGTCTCAGACCTTCCCCAAGGTGCAGGATGGAGTGACAAAGCACTCTGCTAGTGACCTCTTCAATGAGCTTCTCCCCACAGAAACAAAGCAAAGAGGCGAGAGGGTTTAATAGCCTCTATTATGCTACAGGGTTCACATTCATGGTGAAACTACTGAAGTCTATATTTGCTACAGCTGAAATTTTATTCGGAAATGACTTTGGCTGTAATCAAGTGTGTTGTTAAATTGATATTGTGCAAACATTTCAAAGGTAATATTATGATGAAGAAACTTAATATTACGATGAAGAAACATACTTAAAATAACAACAAATTGAAAGTGGGCAGGTAATATGTAAATTAGGATGGGTAGGACATCTTCAAACATATTTGTCACAAAGAATATCTGTCAGTGAGGTCATATTCATTGGATAATATATCATGGTCATCTGTCAAAACGTAAATCTCGAACCAAAATGTTATATCTACTTTGTGGTATACATCGTAGCATCTAGAGAATTTCTGCATAAACAGATTGGAAGACTTTCAGTTTGACTTGGACCTTGGATATTTTCACATAAAGCATCTGTGAGTGATTTCAAATCCGAATTGTAGATAAGCACAATATTGATTTCTGAATTAAATGATCGGTTATTGGATGTTTTGATGAGCCAGTGCTGAAAATGTGGATATTTTGTTTAGCCAGTTCCTTAAAAAAACATTGGGGTGAGAGTAGTCTGAATTGGGTTCTTGAAGTTTCTTCAAGCTCATCCATTGCACTCATATGCCAGCCGTGAGTGTTTCCAACCCCGTGAGGTCGTATCCATCAGGTGTGCATGTATCTTGCACAAGCTGACTTCTCCTACGACTGCAGCTCATTGTGGCCCAGGTGTCTGTGCACTCACTCTTCTTAGTCAGGAGATGCTCTGCTTGAGCATTCATTGGCTCTTGTCTCAGACCTTCCCCAAGGTGCAGGATGGAGTGACAAAGCACTCTGCTAGTGACCTCTTCAATGAGCTTCTCCCCACAGAAACAAAACAAAGAGGCGAGAGGGTTTAATAGCCTCTATTATGCTACATTCATGGTTAAACTACTGAAGTCTATATTTGCCACAGCTGAAATTTTATTCGGAAATGACTTTGGCTGTAATCAAGTGTGTTGTTAAATTGATATTGTGCAAACATTTCAAAGGTAATATTATGATGAAGAAACTTAATATTACGATGAAGAAACATACTTAAAATAACAACAAATTGAAAGTGGGCAGGTAATATGTAAATTAGGATGGGTAGGACATCTTCAAACATATTTGTCACAAAGAATATCTGTCAGTTAGGTCATATTCATTGGATAATATATCATGGTCATCTGTCAAAACGTAAATCTCGAACCAAAATGTTATATCTACTTTGTGGTATACATCGTAGCATCTAGAGAATTTCTGCATAAACAGATTGGAAGACTTTCAGTTTGACTTGGACCTTGGATATTTTCACATAAAGCATCTGTGAGTGATTTCAAATCGGCCAATTGAATTTGATCCGAATTGTAGATAAGCACAATATTGATTTCTGAATTAAATGATCGGTTATTGGATGTTTTGATGAGCCAGTGCTGAAAATGTGGATATTTTGTTTAGCCAGTTCCTTAAAAAAACATTGGGGTGAGAGTAGTCTGAATTGGGTTCTGGAAGTTTCTTCAAGCTCATCCATTGCACTCATATGCCAGCCGTGAGTGTTTCCAAGCCCGTGAGGTCGTATCCATCAGGTGTGCATGTATCTTGCACAAGCTGACTTCTCCTACGACTGCAGCTCATTGTGGCCCAGGTGTCTGTGCACTCACTCTTCTTAGTCAGGAGATGCTCTGCTTGAGCATTCATTGGCTCTTGTCTCAGACCTTCCCCAAGGTGCAGGATGGAGTGACAAAGCACTCTGCTAGTGACCTCTTCAATGAGCTTCTCCCCACAGAAACAAAGCAAAGAGGCGAGAGGGTTTAATAGCCTCTATTATGCTACAGGGTTCACATTCATGGTGATACTACTGAAGTCTATATTTGCCACAGCTGAAATTTTATTCGGAAATGACTTTGGCTGTAATCAAATGTGTTGTTAAATTGATATTGTGCAAACATTTCAAAGGTAATATTATGATGAAGAAACTTAATATTACGATGAAGAAACATACTTAAAATAACAACAAATTGAAAGTGGGCAGGTAATATGTAAATTAGGATGGGTAGGACATCTTCAAACATATTTGTCACAAAGAATATCTGTCAGTGAGGTCATATTCATTGGATAATATATCATGGTCATCTGTCAAAACGTAAATCTCGAACCAAAATGTTATATCTACTTTGTGGTATACATCGTAGCATCTAGAGAATTTCTGCATAAACAGATTGGAAGACTTTCAGTTTGACTTGGACCTTGGATATTTTCACATAAAGCATCTGTGAGTGATTTCAAATCGGCCAATTGAATTTGATCGATCGGTTATTGGATGTTTTGATGAGCCAGTGCTGAAAATGTGGATATTTTGTTTAGCCAGTTCCTTAAAAAAACATTGGGGTGAGAGTAGTCTGAATTGGGTTCTTGAAGTTTCTTCAAGCTCATCCATTGCACTCATATGCCAGCCGTGAGTGTTTCCAACCCCGTGAGGTCGTATCCATCAGGTGTGCATGTATCTTGCACAAGCTGACTTCTCCTACGACTGCAGCTCATTGTGGCCCAGGTGTCTGTGCACTCACTCTTCTTAGTCAGGAGATGCTCTGCTTGAGCATTCATTGGCTCTTGTCTCAGACCTTCCCCAAGGTGCAGGATGGAGTGACAAAGCACTCTGCTAGTGACCTCTTCAATGAGCTTCTCCCCACAGAAACAAAACAAAGAGGCGAGAGGGTTTAATAGCCTCTATTATGCTACATTCATGGTTAAACTACTGAAGTCTATATTTGCCACAGCTGAAATTTTATTCGGAAATGACTTTGGCTGTAATCAAGTGTGTTGTTAAATTGATATTGTGCAAACATTTCAAAGGTAATATTATGATGAAGAAACTTAATATTACGATGAAGAAACATACTTAAAATAACAACAAATTGAAAGTGGGCAGGTAATATGTAAATTAGGATGGGTAGGACATCTTCAAACATATTTGTCACAAAGAATATCTGTCAGTGAGGTCATATTCATTGGATAATATATCATGGTCATCTGTCAAAACGTAAATCTCGAACCAAAATGTTATATCTACTTTGTGGTATACATCGTAGCATCTAGAGAATTTCTGCATAAACAGATTGGAAGACTTTCAGTTTGACTTGGACCTTGGATATTTTCACATAAAGCATCTGTGAGTGATTTCAAATCGGCCAATTGAATTTGATCCGAATTGTAGATAAGCACAATATTGATTTCTGAATTAAATGATCGGTTATTGGATGTTTTGATGAGCCAGTGCTGAAAATGTGGATATTTTGTTTAGCCAGTTCCTTAAAAAAACATTGGGGTGAGAGTAGTCTGAATTGGGTTCTGGAAGTTTCTTCAAGCTCATCCATTGCACTCATATGCCAGCCGTGAGTGTTTCCAAGCCCGTGAGGTCGTATCCATCAGGTGTGCATGTATCTTGCACAAGCTGACTTCTCCTACGACTGCAGCTCATTGTGGCCCAGGTGTCTGTGCACTCACTCTTCTTAGTCAGGAGATGCTCTGCTTGAGCATTCATTGGCTCTTGTCTCAGACCTTCCCCAAGGTGCAGGATGGAGTGACAAAGCACTCTGCTAGTGACCTCTTCAATGAGCTTCTCCCCACAGAAACAAAGCAAAGAGGCGAGAGGGTTTAATAGCCTCTATTATGCTACAGGGTTCACATTCATGGTGATACTACTGAAGTCTATATTTGCCACAGCTGAAATTTTATTCGGAAATGACTTTGGCTGTAATCAAATGTGTTGTTAAATTGATATTGTGCAAACATTTCAAAGGTAATATTATGATGAAGAAACTTAATATTACGATGAAGAAACATACTTAAAATAACAACAAATTGAAAGTGGGCAGGTAATATGTAAATTAGGATGGGTAGGACATCTTCAAACATATTTGTCACAAAGAATATCTGTCAGTGAGGTCATATTCATTGGATAATATATCATGGTCATCTGTCAAAACGTAAATCTCGAACCAAAATGTTATATCTACTTTGTGGTATACATCGTAGCATCTAGAGAATTTCTGCATAAACAGATTGGAAGACTTTCAGTTTGACTTGGACCTTGGATATTTTCACATAAAGCATCTGTGAGTGATTTCAAATCGGCCAATTGAATTTGATCCGAATTGTAGATAAGCACAATATTGATTTCTGAATTAAATGATCGGTTATTGGATGTTTTGATGAGCCAGTGCTGAAAATGTGGATATTTTGTTTAGCCAGTTCCTTAAAAAAACATTGGGGTGAGAGTAGTCTGAATTGGGTTCTGGAAGTTTCTTCAAGCTCATCCATTGCACTCATATGCCAGCCGTGAGTGTTTCCAAGCCCGTGAGGTTGTATCCATCAGGTGTGCATGTATCTTGCACAAGCTGACTTCTCCTACGACTGCAGCTCATTGTGGCCCAGGTGTCTGTGCACTCAGTCTCCTTAGTCAGGAGATGCTCTGCTTGAGCATTCATTGGCTCTTGTCTCAGACCTTCCCCAAGGTGCAGGATGGAGTGACAAAGCACTCTGCTAGTGACCTCTTCAATGAGCTTCTCCCCACAGAAACAAAGCAAAGAGGCGAGAGGGTTTAATAGCCTCTATTATGCTACAGGGTTCACATTCATGGTGAAACTACTGAAGTCTATATTTGCTACAGCTGAAATTTTATTCGGAAATGACTTTGGCTGTAATCAAGTGTGTTGTTAAATTGATATTGTGCAAACATTTCAAAGGTAATATTATGATGAAGAAACTTAATATTACGATGAAGAAACATACTTAAAATAACAACAAATTGAAAGTGGGCAGGTAATATGTAAATTAGGATGGGTAGGACATCTTCAAACATATTTGTCACAAAGAATATCTGTCAGTGAGGTCATATTCATTGGATAATATATCATGGTCATCTGTCAAAACGTAAATCTCGAACCAAAATGTTATATC
This sequence comes from Alosa pseudoharengus, assembly GCF_046254945.1. Lineage (NCBI taxonomy): Eukaryota > Metazoa > Chordata > Actinopteri > Clupeiformes > Clupeidae > Alosa > Alosa pseudoharengus. The sequence continues at coordinate 12,227,580 of NW_027468870.1, forward strand.
TACTTTGTGGTATACATCGTAGCATCTAGAGAATTTCTGCATAAACAGATTGGAAGACTTTCAGTTTGACTTGGACCTTGGATATTTTCACATAAAGCATCTGTGAGTGATTTCAAATCCGAATTGTAGATAAGCACAATATTGATTTCTGAATTAAATGATCGGTTATTGGATGTTTTGATGAGCCAGTGCTGAAAATGTGGATATTTTGTTTAGCCAGTTCCTTAAAAAAACATTGGGGTGAGAGTAGTCTGAATTGGGTTCTTGAAGTTTCTTCAAGCTCATCCATTGCACTCATATGCCAGCCGTGAGTGTTTCCAACCCCGTGAGGTCGTATCCATCAGGTGTGCATGTATCTTGCACAAGCTGACTTCTCCTACGACTGCAGCTCATTGTGGCCCAGGTGTCTGTGCACTCACTCTTCTTAGTCAGGAGATGCTCTGCTTGAGCATTCATTGGCTCTTGTCTCAGACCTTCCCCAAGGTGCAGGATGGAGTGACAAAGCACTCTGCTAGTGACCTCTTCAATGAGCTTCTCCCCACAGAAACAAAACAAAGAGGCGAGAGGGTTTAATAGCCTCTATTATGCTACATTCATGGTTAAACTACTGAAGTCTATATTTGCCACAGCTGAAATTTTATTCGGAAATGACTTTGGCTGTAATCAAGTGTGTTGTTAAATTGATATTGTGCAAACATTTCAAAGGTAATATTATGATGAAGAAACTTAATATTACGATGAAGAAACATACTTAAAATAACAACAAATTGAAAGTGGGCAGGTAATATGTAAATTAGGATGGGTAGGACATCTTCAAACATATTTGTCACAAAGAATATATCTGTCAGTGAGGTCATATTCATTGGATAATATATCATGGTCATCTGTCAAAACGTAAATCTCGAACCAAAATGTTATATCTACTTTGTGGTATACATCGTAGCATCTAGAGAATTTCTGCATAAACAGATTGGAAGACTTTCAGTTTGACTTGGACCTTGGATATTTTCACATAAAGCATCTGTGAGTGATTTCAAATCGGCCAATTGAATTTGATCGATCGGTTATTGGATGTTTTGATGAGCCAGTGCTGAAAATGTGGATATTTTGTTTAGCCAGTTCCTTAAAAAAACATTGGGGTGAGAGTAGTCTGAATTGGGTTCTGGAAGTTTCTTCAAGCTCATCCATTGCACTCATATGCCAGCCGTGAGTGTTTCCAAGCCCGTGAGGTCGTATCCATCAGGTGTGCATGTATCTTGCACAAGCTGACTTCTCCTACGACTGCAGCTCATTGTGGCCCAGGTGTCTGTGCACTCACTCTTCTTAGTCAGGAGATGCTCTGCTTGAGCATTCATTGGCTCTTGTCTCAGACCTTCCCCAAGGTGCAGGATGGAGTGACAAAGCACTCTGCTAGTGACCTCTTCAATGAGCTTCTCCCCACAGAAACAAAGCAAAGAGGCGAGAGGGTTTAATAGCCTCTATTATGCTACAGGGTTCACATTCATGGTGAAACTACTGAAGTCTATATTTGCCACAGCTGAAATTTTATTCGAAAATGACTTTGGCTGTAATCAAGTGTGTTGTTAAATTGATATTGTGCAAACATTTCAAAGGTAATATTATGATGAAGAAACTTAATATTACGATGAAGAAACATACTTAAAATAACAACAAATTGAAAGTGGGCAGGTAATATGTAAATTAGGATGGGTAGGACATCTTCAAACATATTTGTCACAAAGAATATCTGTCAGTGAGGTCATATTCATTGGATAATATATCATGGTCATCTGTCAAAACGTAAATCTCGAACCAAAATGTTATATCTACTTTATACATCGTAGCATCTAGAGAATTTCTGCATAAACAGATTGGAAGACTTTCAGTTTGACTTGGACCTTGGATATTTTCACATAAAGCATCTGTGAGTGATTTCAAATCGGCCAATTGAATTTGATCCGAATTGTAGATAAGCACAATATTGATTTCTGAATTAAATGATCGGTTATTGGATGTTTTGATGAGCCAGTGCTGAAAATGTGGATATTTTGTTTAGCCAGTTCCTTAAAAAAACATTGGGGTGAGAGTAGTCTGAATTGGGTTCTGGAAGTTTCTTCAAGCTCATCCATTGCACTCATATGCCAGCCGTGAGTGTTTCCAAGCCCGTGAGGTCGTATCCATCAGGTGTGCATGTATCTTGCACAAGCTGACTTCTCCTACGACTGCAGCTCATTGTGGCCCAGGTGTCTGTGCACTCACTCTCCTTAGTCAGGAGATGCTCTGCTTGAGCATTCATTGGTTCTTGTCTCAGACCTTCCCCAAGGTGCAGGATGGAGTGACAAAGCACTCTGCTAGTGACCTCTTCAATGAGCTTCTCCCCACAGAAACAAAGCAAAGAGGCGAGAGGGTTTAATAGCCTCTATTATGCTACAGGGTTCACATTCATGGTGAAACTACTGAAGTCTATATTTGCCACAGCTGAAATTTTATTCGGAAATGACTTTGGCTGTAATCAAGTGTGTTGTTAAATTGATATTGTGCAAACATTTCAAAGGTAATATTATGATGAAGAAACTTAATATTACGATGAAGAAACATACTTAAAATAACAACAAATTGAAAGTGGGCAGGTAATATGTAAATTAGGATGGGTAGGACATCTTCAAACATATTTGTCACAAAGAATATCTGTCAGTGAGGTCATATTCATTGGATAATATATCATGGTCATCTGTCAAAACGTAAATCTCGAACCAAAATGTTATATCTACTTTGTGGTATACATCGTAGCATCTAGAGAATTTCTGCATAAACAGATTGGAAGACTTTCAGTTTGACTTGGACCTTGGATATTTTCACATAAAGCATCTGTGAGTGATTTCAAATCGGCCAATTGAATTTGATCCGAATTGTAGATAAGCACAATATTGATTTCTGAATTAAATGATCGGTTATTGGATGTTTTGATGAGCCAGTGCTGAAAATGTGGATATTTTGTTTAGCCAGTTCCTTAAAAAAACATTGGGGTGAGAGTAGTCTGAATTGGGTTCTGGAAGTTTCTTCAAGCTCATCCATTGCACTCATATGCCAGCCGTGAGTGTTTCCAAGCCCGTGAGGTCGTATCCATCAGGTGTGCATGTATCTTGCACAAGCTGACTTCTCCTACGACTGCAGCTCATTGTGGCCCAGGTGTCTGTGCATTCACTCTCCTTAGTCAGGAGATGCTCTGCTTGAGCATTCATTGGCTCTTGTCTCAGACCTTCCCCAAGGTGCAGGATGGAGTGACAAAGCACTCTGCTAGTGACCTCTTCAATCAGCTTCTCCCCACAGAAACAAAGCAAAGAGGCGAGAGGGTTTAATATCCTCTATTATGCTACAGGGTTCACATTCATGGTGAAACTACTGAAGTCTATATTTGCCACAGCTGAAATTTTATTCGGAAATGACTTTGGCTGTAATCAAGTGTGTTGTTAAATTGATATTGTGCAAACATTTCAAAGGTAATATAATGATGAAGAAACTTAATATTACGATGAAGAAACATACTTAAAATAACAACAAATTGAAAGTGGGCGGGTAATATGTAAATTAGGATGGGTAGGACATCTTCAAACGTATTTGTCACAAAGAATATCTGTCAGTGAGGTCATATTCATCGGATAATATATCATGATGGGCATCTATGAAGTGACCTTTCCAGGTCAAAGTTGAAAGGATACAGCTTTGGTCAAATCTGACTATCAGTCACACTTTTTGGGTTAGTGGTTACCATAGAGGTATTAGAACAAATGATGATATTGTTCATACAGCTACTTTGTAATGTTATTATAATATAATATCATTAATAATGTAATAATATAATGATGCCTTGGTTATTTACTAAATAGTGCCCTTTAGTGAAACCGTGAAGATTTCAAACGCAGCATGGCGGTTGGGCAGGTGTGTGTCAGAGGGTGTAGATGGTGGCCATGTTTGATGACATGTTGCCTCTTCTGACCTTGCCCCACGATCCCACAACGCGTTGGGGCCCACCCCAGCCCTTGCATGCCAGTGCGGCACCTGGCCAACGGAAGCTGCTAGCCCCCATACCCCCTGCATCCCCCCACTACCAGCTGCAGCGGTCTGTGAGGTCTACGCTGAGAACCCTGAGCGCTCAGCAGGAGCGCCAGGCTCGCAAGGAACTCCTGCAGGAGGTCCTGGAACTAGCTGAGGAGATCAAACTTGCCAGTCTCAATGATGCCAAGGCCTAGGACCAGACAGGCTGCTCTGTGGGCAGCCTCAGTCCTGTGGATCGCAGGACCCCGCCGGCGCCCCGTACTCTGACCTTCCTCAATTCGCCCATTGCCCCTGCTATCCCCGCCCCCCCAAAGACAACCAGCCACAGACAGTTCCAGAGTAGACTACCCCGTCTCAAGAACACCATATCACTCAGTGGGGTCACTGCTGTGACAGGTGAGTAGTCTCTCTTATACTCTTTCTCTCTCTCTCTTTCTCTCTCTCTCTCTCTCTCTCTCTCACACACACACACACACACTCACACACAGAAGAATATATTGACTCAGTCTTTATTAGCCTAATTAAATATCAGTGCAGATATCAATACAAATAACAAAGTTGTTTGCCAAGGCAAATGTAGACAGGATTTCAGACAAACATATTTGACCTTTGACCTCCCAGAGCAAAAGTCTGTTGAGTCTCTGGCAGGGAGGCAGGAAGAAACGAGGGAGCATAAGGAGGTGAAGAAGAGGAAAGTGACTGAGGTGAGGCATACAAGCAAGACCCAGCCAGCCAAGAATCTGCCAGAGTTGGCCAAACTGCGCCCACTGTCCTGTCCCGAGCAGGCCCTCCTGCAGGCCTTTACGGTGCTCAGCGACGATGACTGGTGAGAGTATAGCTTAAATAGTCTAGGCTGATATATTAACAAATAAAAGGCTTTTTGCCAAGATAGACTAAGCTGTTACGCTATCCAGACAAATCGTAGGCTTTTAGCTAAGATAGATTAGACTATGCGGAGATATTGATGTTAAAAGAACAGCATGCCTTTAGAGTAGATAGTCTAGGCTATGCTAACACATAGGATTTACATGACAAGAGTTGGTAAGTAGCTGGAGATAGAATACTTGAACCAAGTCCATGTATACCATGTTCCTCTGATGTGAGTGTGTTGTTGGTGCTGCTGCAGGGGGAAGAAGATCGAGGCCCTGATCTCCATCAGGTCTCTGGCTCAGCACCACGCCAACGTGCTGCTGCCCAGGCTGCATGATGTTTGTCTGGCCGTCAATCAAGAGGTGAGAGGCTCTCTGCTGGAAAACATTCTGGAGCACATGTTGTATCTTTTGTCCTGTTTCAAACTAGGCAATATCTATTGAAATGCCTTAATGATGCTACCAAAGACATGATGTTAACTTTGTCAGTATTCTATACATGTCAAGTCAAAGCGGTGCAAGCTGTCATTCTAATTCCCTCCTCCCAACCAGGTGAAGAACCTGCGCTCAGTGGTGTCCCATGCTGCCATGGTGACGCTGGCCCACCTGTTTGCTCACCTGGGGCAGGACATGGATGCGGAGGCCGAGGGCGCAGCCCGGACACTGCTGCCGAAGGCTGGAGAGTCCAGCAGCTTCATGAAGGACATGGATCTGGCCTTGGGGTACATGGTGTATAACACCAACCCCATCCGCAGCATGAACGCTCTCATCAACGGAGGGCTCAGGTTAGGGGCAGAGAGAAAAAGAGAGCAGGGTTGTACTGGTTAATTGCTTTCTAGTGCTTCTCAACTTTCTCTGTGTTACCTGGCTATGTAGATGTCTGTATCAGTTGTTACTCACCTAGTTTGTCTGTTGTTTCTCTGTCTCAGCTGTTTCTCCTGGTTCTGTCTCCTTGTCTCCCCTGGATCTCTGGCTTATCCATTCTCCTGGTGTGACTCATTGGTTCTCTGCTTCTTCTTAGTCACAAACATACAGCCGTGAGGAAGAGCACTGCACGGCACCTGGAGAAAGTGACGGAGGTCATAGGGGCAGCTCGTCTCCTGTCCGGCAAAAACGACCTGACTGCCCGCTTCATCCATACTGCCAGCTGCCTGGCCCTTGACAACACACTGGAAGTCAGGTCGGGAGCCCTATTTCTCTATGTTTCCTTATCATTTACTTATTGGCTTTGTATAAAAGTGTCAGTTAAATTCATAAAAGTAAAAGTAAATGTTTCTAAATTAGCCAATCAGCAACAGTTTCTGTTCTATTATGAGCTATCCAAAAGTCATCTCATGTCATACAGCAATACTGAATGTAATTATCTGTCAGTGCATGGCATTGAAATAGTGTGTTTACAGCTAAAATATAGTGAAGAATTTGGGATTTAATATTTACTTTACAGTAGTGTCCACAAAAGTTATAGCCTGGCTGACACCTGACTGATTATCAAATCTCCATTGACACATCTTTCCTGTAAACAAATGTTTTATATTTAGTTGTTAACTCAATTCCAAAGTCTCTGAGAATCTGCTGAGCAAATTCAAACATAGATTTGGCAGGGTTCACCTAGGCTACATAAGTTACATTACATATACAGTATGAGATATGAGATCTTTTAGGAGGGCCAGAGGCAATGACAAACATGCCATTTTTCCAATTATAAGTCAGTGTACCATCAAAATGATGTTAAAGCCATAATACTTACAGTATATGCTTAAACATCATAAACTAATGAATCAGTGAATCAATGGGTGCTGATGTATTTTGTGTCTGAAACAGGAATCAGGCCCGTAACATTCTGTCTGTAGTGGCCTCCCATCCCGACCTCATCAAGATGGTGGAAAGGTTCGCCCCTCTGAGTGATCAAATCCGCATGAAGGACTTTATTAACAAATGCCAGAAAAGGTGGACTGGAAACATCACCGGACACCATAAACACTAAACACTTTTACTTTACATTTATTTATCAAAGTGACTAGCTATTCAGTATTGTTTAATCTGTGAACATACAGTGTAAATTGTCTTGGTAATGTGCTGTTTTTCCCCCCGCCAGACCTTTGCGTTGAAGTGGACATCAGAGCCAGGGCGAGACCGCACCCACGGGGTCACAGACACACACACAACACCACCATGTGTGACAAAACACACACACACACACACACACACAGGGCAGTGCTGTAGAGATACGCTAATGCACATCCTTTTCCCACATAAAATAAAGAAACAAAAATGAAAAAATATGTTTGTCTGCGCTGATTCAACTTTATAAAACTTTGAAACAATAAACAGTAATGAACACTCATTTTGATCACCTGAAAATCAAGTGCAAAGAGGTCGAACCAAAATGTTTATTATTTTTAATAGCCAACATACTCGTGGTGACAAGAAAGCAAAGTCCTCTAAGTCATTGGTTAAGAAACAACCCAGGTTTGATGATGTTTTAGCATTATCAGTTGGAAACAATAAATTATTTACATTTTCTTGAAAAAGGATTACGGGAAACATAAGTTAGATTGCTTTCCCTCCTACTTTCCACACCAAATCTTATTTCTCACTGGAAATGCCTATATGAATTTTCAGGGGAATTTCACCTTTAGGAGGACCCTGAGGCACCTAACAACACTGAATAAGCAGAAGCTTGCATTTTCTAAAGCCACCACCTGAAGATCTTCTCTTATTCTCTTCCCTCTCTGACCTCCCCGCCCCCCTTACATGGTCAAGTGTCTCTAGCTGAAACAAGTGCTAGCTTGCTAACAACAAGCATGAGAATGATAGCAATGTAGTTTGCACTGTAAACAACTGAGAATTTAAAGGGGAGTATCCTTCATGGATAACACCTTTTGTTAACAGCTTATTGTACTTTCCTAATCAGATATACTTTGAAACACTTTGAATAACATAAGCAGGCTTAAGGTCAAAATGTAAGCACTGTGTAGCAATCTGCCCACCCCCTTAGCTACATGGTCAAGTGTCTCTAGCTAAAACAAGTGCTAGCTTGCTAACAACAAGCATGAGAATGATAGCAATGTAGTTTGCACTGTAAACAACTGTGAGAATTTAAAGGGGGGTATCATTCAGGGATAACACCTTTTGTAAACAGCTTATTGTACTTTCCTAATCAGACATACTTTGAAACACTTTGAATAACATTAGGTATCTAGCCCAATATGTTTGTGTGCATAATAACGCTAAGCTAATGTTACATTGGATATATAATTGCCTTCCTGTCACTGCATTCCTAGCATCAACATGGTTGGTTGATTAACTTTGGGATTGTATCCCTTTCCATTAGGGTTTTATAGCGCTTTCAGTCATACTGTACACAGCCGTTTACAGTAGGTTAACCACCAGTCATTTACTGTTAGGGTTCTGCCATAGCCTAACTTAGCTAGCTTACTACATGTTTCCATTGTGGTCTTAACTCTGAAAAGATAAAGTGATATCTATATCGCGTCTCCTTTGCTTATTCCATATCCAGAAAATACCAAGAAGGAACTAATTATGTGAACTTTATTTATTTATCGAGTAAGATATGGCGGCGCAACTTCCAAGCTCCATGTTGGCCTCCAGTCACTTTTACCGCTGTTTCCTCCAGTCACTTTTACCGCTGTTTCCTCCGAAGGGGGGCGTGGTCGCCCTAAAAGACGGCAAAACCTGGCATCATCCACATGAACGCGCATGGCTAAGACAGGGAGTAGTTAAGTCGTAAATTCAGTTGGTGTTTTGTTACCCACCTAAGTTCAATTCTAAAGACTGGTCTTAACAAAGACCAACTTAGCAGTTAAGAGCAGTCGTAGTAGCAAAGAGTTGGTGCAACCGGTGTCTGCTGTCTGCGCCCCTACGTCATAATGGTGAGGTCACCATTATGGGCGAAAATCGTCATTTCAGATCACTTGATGCATCTTCACCTTAGGACTCACCCGCTCGCTTCTCGGTAGCCTAGATATTTGGATTTTGCTCAGTAGATTATATTTAAGTTCTATACAATTTATTTTAAAGTAGCTCCTATATATCGGCGAAATTTGAAGTTCAATGGATTTTCAAAAGGAGTTCGGAAATCTCCATGCAGAAAATGAGGAGATGAAAAAAATGATGCTACAGCTCCTGATTTTACGCCAGGAGCAGAATCAGAACACGATGTGTACCGCATGTGTGAGTTCCCTAAAACATATAAGAGCCGGTGTACAGTTTTATATAGCCTAAATTATAACTAAATCTAATATTCCATGTTCCCTGCACTTCATTTGGCATCTATGCTGAAAGGGTAAAGGTCAATGTTTAAGTATGTTCTGATGATGGGCATCTATGAAGTGACCTTTCCAGGTCAAAGTTGAAAGGATACAGCTTTGGTCAAATCTGACTATCAGTCACACTTTTTGGGTTAGTGGTTACCATAGAGGTATTAGAACAAATGATGATATTGTTCATACAGCTACTTTGTAATGTTATTATAATATAATATCATTAATAATGTAATAATATAATGATGCCTTGGTTATTTACTAAATAGTGCACTATAGTGAAACCGTGAAGATTTCAAACGCAGCATGGCGGTTGGGCAGTTGTGTGTCAGAGGGTGTAGATGGTGGCCATGTTTGATGACATGTTGCCTCTTGCCTCTCTGCAGCCTCATCTTCTGACCTTGCCCCACGATCCCACAACGCGTTGGGGCCCACCCCAGCCCTTGCATGCCAGTGCGGCACCTGGCCAACGGAAGCTGCTAGCCCCCATACCCCCTGCATCCCCCCACCACCAGCTGCAGCGGTCTGTGAGGTCTACGCTGAGAACCCTGAGCGTTCAGCAGGAGCGCCAGGCTCGCAAGGAACTCCTGCAGGAGGTCCTGGAACTCGCTGAGGAGATCAAACTTGCCAGTCTCAATGATGCCAAGGCCTCGGACCAGACAGGCTGCTCTGTGGGCAGCCTCAGTCCTGTGGATCGCAGGACCCCGCTGGCGCCCCGTACTCTGCCCTTCCTCAATTCGCCCATTGCCCCTGCTATCCCCGCCCCCCCAAAGACAACCAGCCACAGACAGTTCCAGAGTAGACTACCCCGTCTCAAGAACACCATATCACTCAGTGGGGTCACTGCTGTGACAGGTGAGTAGTCTCTCTTATACTCTTTCTCTCTCTCTCTCTCTCTTTCTCTTTCTCTCTCTCTCTCTCTCTCTCTCTCTCTCTCTCTCACACACACACACACACACACACACACTCACACACAGAAGAATATATTGACTCAGTCTTTATTAGCCTAATTAAATATCAGTGCAGATATCAATACAAATAACAAAGTTGTTTGCCAAGGAAAATGTAGACTGGATTTCAGACAAACATATTTGACCTTTGACCTCCCAGAGCAAAAGTCTGTTGAGTCTCTGGCAGGGAGGCAGGAAGAAACGAGGGAGCATAAGGAGGTGAAGAAGAGGAAAGTGACTGAGGTGAGGCATACAAGCAAGACCCAGCCAGCCAAGAATCTGCCAGAGTTGGCCAAACTGCGCCCACTGTCCTGTCCCGAGCAGGCCCTCCTGCAGGCCTTTACGGTGCTCAGCGACGATGACTGGTGAGAGTATAGCTTAAATAGTCTAGGCTGATATATTAACAAATAAAAGGCTTTTTGCCAAGATAGACTAAGCTGTTACGCTATCCAGACAAATCGTAGGCTTTTAGCTAAGATAGATTAGACTATGCGGAGATATTGATGTTAAAAGAACAGCATGCCTTTAGAGTAGATAGTCTAGGCTATGCTAACACATAGGATTTACATGACAAGAGTTGGTAAGTAGCTGGAGATAGAATACTTGAACCAAGTCCATGTATACCATGTTCCTCTGATGTGAGTGTGTTGTTGGTGCTGCTGCAGGGGGAAGAAGATCGAGGCCCTGATCTCCATCAGGTCTCTGGCTCAGCACCACGCCAACGTGCTGCTGCCCAGGCTGCATGATGTTTGTCTGGCCGTCAATCAAGAGGTGAGAGGCTCTCTGCTGGAAAACATTCTGGAGCACATGTTGTATCTTTTGTCCTGTTTCAAACTAGGCAATATCTATTGAAATGCCTTAATGATGCTACCAAAGACATGATGTTAACTTTGTCAGTATTCTATACATGTCAAGTCAAAGCGGTGCAAGCTGTCATTCTAATTCCCTCCTCCCAACCAGGTGAAGAACCTGCGCTCAGTGGTGTCCCATGCTGCCATGGTGACGCTGGCCCACCTGTTTGCTCACCTGGGGCAGGACATGGATGCGGAGGCCGAGGGCGCAGCCCGGACACTGCTGCCGAAGGCTGGAGAGTCCAGCAGCTTCATGAAGGACATGGATCTGGCCTTGGGGTACATGGTGTATAACACCAACCCCATCCGCAGCATGAACGCTCTCATCAACGGAGGGCTCAGGTTAGGGGCAGAGAGAAAAAGAGAGCAGGGTTGTACTGGTTAATTGCTTTCTAGTGCTTCTCAACTTTCTCTGTGTTACCTGGCTATGTAGATGTCTGTATCAGTTGTTACTCACCTAGTTTGTCTGTTGTTTCTCTGTCTCAGCTGTTTCTCCTGGTTCTGTCTCCTTGTCTCCCCTGGATCTCTGGCTTATCCATTCTCCTGGTGTGACTCATTGGTTCTCTGCTTCTTCTTAGTCACAAACATACAGCCGTGAGGAAGAGCACTGCACGGCACCTGGAGAAAGTGACGGAGGTCATAGGGGCAGCTCGTCTCCTGTCCGGCAAAAACGACCTGACTGCCCGCTTCATCCATACTGCCAGCTGCCTGGCCCTTGACAACACACTGGAAGTCAGGTCGGGAGCCCTATTTCTCTATGTTTCCTTATCATTTACTTATTGGCTTTGTATAAAAGTGTCAGTTAAATTCATAAAAGTAAAAGTAAATGTTTCTAAATTAGCCAATCAGCAACAGTTTCTGTTCTATTATGAGCTATCCAAAAGTCATCTCATGTCATACAGCAATACTGAATGTAATTATCTGTCAGTGCATGGCATTGAAATAGTGTGTTTACAGCTAAAATATAGTGAAGAATTTGGGATTTAATATTTACTTTACAGTAGTGTCCACAAAAGTTATAGCCTGGCTGACACCTGACTGATTATCAAATCTCCATTGACACATCTTTCCTGTAAACAAATGTTTTATATTTAGTTGTTAACTCAATTCCAAAGTCTCTGAGAATCTGCTGAGCAAATTCAAACATAGATTTGGCAGGGTTCACCTAGGCTACATAAGTTACATTACATATACAGTATGAGATATGAGATCTTTTAGGAGGGCCAGAGGCAATGACAAACATGCCATTTTTCCAATTATAAGTCAGTGTACCATCAAAATGATGTTAAAGCCATAATACTTACAGTATATGCTTAAACATCATAAACTAATGAATCAGTGAATCAATGGGTGCTGATGTATTTTGTGTCTGAAACAGGAATCAGGCCCGTAACATTCTGTCTGTAGTGGCCTCCCATCCCGACCTCATCAAGATGGTGGAAAGGTTCGCCCCTCTGAGTGATCAAATCCGCATGAAGGACTTTATTAACAAATGCCAGAAAAGGTGGACTGGAAACATCACCGGACACCATAAACACTAAACACTTTTACTTTACATTTATTTATCAAAGTGACTAGCTATTCAGTATTGTTTAATCTGTGAACATACAGTGTAAATTGTCTTGGTAATGTGCTGTTTTTCCCCCCGCCAGACCTTTGCGTTGAAGTGGACATCAGAGCCAGGGCGAGACCGCACCCACGGGGTCACAGACACACACACAACACCACCATGTGTGACAAAACACACACACACACACACACACACAGGGCAGTGCTGTAGAGATACGCTAATGCACATCCTTTTCCCACATAAAATAAAGAAACAAAAATGAAAAAATATGTTTGTCTGCGCTGATTCAACTTTATAAAACTTTGAAACAATAAACAGTAATGAACACTCATTTTGATCACCTGAAAATCAAGTGCAAAGAGGTCGAACCAAAATGTTTATTATTTTTAATAGCCAACATACTCGTGGTGACAAGAAAGCAAAGTCCTCTAAGTCATTGGTTAAGAAACAACCCAGGTTTGATGATGTTTTAGCATTATCAGTTGGAAACAATAAATTATTTACATTTTCTTGAAAAAGGATTACGGGAAACATAAGTTAGATTGCTTTCCCTCCTACTTTCCACACCAAATCTTATTTCTCACTGGAAATGCCTATATGAATTTTCAGGGGAATTTCACCTTTAGGAGGACCCTGAGGCACCTAACAACACTGAATAAGCAGAAGCTTGCATTTTCTAAAGCCACCACCTGAAGATCTTCTCTTATTCTCTTCCCTCTCTGACCTCCCCGCCCCCCTTACATGGTCAAGTGTCTCTAGCTGAAACAAGTGCTAGCTTGCTAACAACAAGCATGAGAATGATAGCAATGTAGTTTGCACTGTAAACAACTGAGAATTTAAAGGGGAGTATCCTTCATGGATAACACCTTTTGTTAACAGCTTATTGTACTTTCCTAATCAGATATACTTTGAAACACTTTGAATAACATAAGCAGGCTTAAGGTCAAAATGTAAGCACTGTGTAGCAATCTGCCCACCCCCTTAGCTACATGGTCAAGTGTCTCTAGCTAAAACAAGTGCTAGCTTGCTAACAACAAGCATGAGAATGATAGCAATGTAGTTTGCACTGTAAACAACTGTGAGAATTTAAAGGGGGGTATCATTCAGGGATAACACCTTTTGTAAACAGCTTATTGTACTTTCCTAATCAGACATACTTTGAAACACTTTGAATAACATTAGGTATCTAGCCCAATATGTTTGTGTGCATAATAACGCTAAGCTAATGTTACATTGGATATATAATTGCCTTCCTGTCACTGCATTCCTAGCATCAACATGGTTGGTTGATTAACTTTGGGATTGTATCCCTTTCCATTAGGGTTTTATAGCGCTTTCAGTCATACTGTACACAGCCGTTTACAGTAGGTTAACCACCAGTCATTTACTGTTAGGGTTCTGCCATAGCCTAACTTAGCTAGCTTACTACATGTTTCCATTGTGGTCTTAACTCTGAAAAGATAAAGTGATATCTATATCGCGTCTCCTTTGCTTATTCCATATCCAGAAAATACCAAGAAGGAACTAATTATGTGAACTTTATTTATTTATCGAGTAAGATATGGCGGCGCAACTTCCAAGCTCCATGTTGGCCTCCAGTCACTTTTACCGCTGTTTCCTCCAGTCACTTTTACCGCTGTTTCCTCCGAAGGGGGGCGTGGTCGCCCTAAAAGACGGCAAAACCTGGCATCATCCACATGAACGCGCATGGCTAAGACAGGGAGTAGTTAAGTCGTAAATTCAGTTGGTGTTTTGTTACCCACCTAAGTTCAATTCTAAAGACTGGTCTTAACAAAGACCAACTTAGCAGTTAAGAGCAGTCGTAGTAGCAAAGAGTTGGTGCAACCGGTGTCTGCTGTCTGCGCCCCTACGTCATAATGGTGAGGTCACCATTATGGGCGAAAATCGTCATTTCAGATCACTTGATGCATCTTCACCTTAGGACTCACCCGCTCGCTTCTCGGTAGCCTAGATATTTGGATTTTGCTCAGTAGATTATATTTAAGTTCTATACAATTTATTTTAAAGTAGCTCCTATATATCGGCGAAATTTGAAGTTCAATGGATTTTCAAAAGGAGTTCGGAAATCTCCATGCAGAAAATGAGGAGATGAAAAAAATGATGCTACAGCTCCTGATTTTACGCCAGGAGCAGAATCAGAACACGATGTGTACCGCATGTGTGAGTTCCCTAAAACATATAAGAGCCGGTGTACAGTTTTATATAGCCTAAATTATAACTAAATCTAATATTCCATGTTCCCTGCACTTCATTTGGCATCTATGCTGAAAGGGTAAAGGTCAATGTTTAAGTATGTTCTGATGATGGGCATCTATGAAGTGACCTTTCCAGGTCAAAGTTGAAAGGATACAGCTTTGGTCAAATCTGACTATCAGTCACACTTTTTGGGTTAGTGGTTACCATAGAGGTATTAGAACAAATGATGATATTGTTCATACAGCTACTTTGTAATGTTATTATAATATAATATCATTAATAATGTAATAATATAATGATGCCTTGGTTATTTACTAAATAGTGCACTATAGTGAAACCGTGAAGATTTCAAACGCAGCATGGCGGTTGGGCAGTTGTGTGTCAGAGGGTGTAGATGGTGGCCATGTTTGATGACATGTTGCCTCTTGCCTCTCTGCAGCCTCATCTTCTGACCTTGCCCCACGATCCCACAACGCGTTGGGGCCCACCCCAGCCCTTGCATGCCAGTGCGGCACCTGGCCAACGGAAGCTGCTAGCCCCCATACCCCCTGCATCCCCCCACCACCAGCTGCAGCGGTCTGTGAGGTCTACGCTGAGAACCCTGAGCGTTCAGCAGGAGCGCCAGGCTCGCAAGGAACTCCTGCAGGAGGTCCTGGAACTCGCTGAGGAGATCAAACTTGCCAGTCTCAATGATGCCAAGGCCTCGGACCAGACAGGCTGCTCTGTGGGCAGCCTCAGTCCTGTGGATCGCAGGACCCCGCTGGCGCCCCGTACTCTGCCCTTCCTCAATTCGCCCATTGCCCCTGCTATCCCCGCCCCCCCAAAGACAACCAGCCACAGACAGTTCCAGAGTAGACTACCCCGTCTCAAGAACACCATATCACTCAGTGGGGTCACTGCTGTGACAGGTGAGTAGTCTCTCTTATACTCTTTCTCTCTCTCTCTTTCTCTCTCTCTCTCTCTCTCTCTCTCTCTCTCTCTCTCTCTCTCTCTCTCTCTCTCTCTCTCTCTCTCACACACACACACACACACACACACACACACACACACACACTCACAGACAGAAGAATATATTGACTCAGTCTTTATTAGCCTAATTAAATATCAGTGCAGATATCAATACAAATAACAAAGTTGTTTGCCAAGGAAAATGTAGACTGGATTTCAGACAAACATATTTGACCTTTGACCTCCCAGAGCAAAAGTCTGTTGAGTCTCTGGCAGGGAGGCAGGAAGAAACGAGGGAGCATAAGGAGGTGAAGAAGAGGAAAGTGACTGAGGTGAGGCATACAAGCAAGACCCAGCCAGCCAAGAATCTGCCAGAGTTGGCCAAACTGCGCCCACTGTCCTGTCCCGAGCAGGCCCTCCTGCAGGCCTTTACGGTGCTCAGCGACGATGACTGGTGAGAGTATAGCTTAAATAGTCTAGGCTGATATATTAACAAATAAAAGGTTTTTTGCCAAGATAGACTAAGCTGTTACGCTATCCAGACAAATCGTAGGCTTTTAGCTAAGATAGATTAGACTATGCGGAGATATTGATGTTAAAAGAACAGCATGCCTTTAGAGTAGATAGTCTAGGCTATGCTAACACATAGGATTTACATGACAAGAGTTGGTAAGTAGCTGGAGATAGAATACTTGAACCAAGTCCATGTATACCATGTTCCTCTGATGTGAGTGTGTTGTTGGTGCTGCTGCAGGGGGAAGAAGATCGAGGCCCTGATCTCCATCAGGTCTCTGGCTCAGCACCACGCCAACGTGCTGCTGCCCAGGCTGCATGATGTTTGTCTGGCCGTCAATCAAGAGGTGAGAGGCTCTCTGCTGGAAAACATTCTGGAGCACATGTTGTATCTTTTGTCCTGTTTCAAACTAGGCAATATCTATTGAAATGCCTTAATGATGCTACCAAAGACATGATGTTAACTTTGTCAGTATTCTATACATGTCAAGTCAAAGCGGTGCAAGCTGTCATTCTAATTCCCTCCTCCCAACCAGGTGAAGAACCTGCGCTCAGTGGTGTCCCATGCTGCCATGGTGACGCTGGCCCACCTGTTTGCTCACCTGGGGCAGGACATGGATGCGGAGGCCGAGGGCGCAGCCCGGACACTGCTGCCGAAGGCTGGAGAGTCCAGCAGCTTCATGAAGGACATGGATCTGGCCTTGGGGTACATGGTGTATAACACCAACCCCATCCGCAGCATGAACGCTCTCATCAACGGAGGGCTCAGGTTAGGGGCAGAGAGAAAAAGAGAGCAGGGTTGTACTGGTTAATTGCTTTCTAGTGCTTCTCAACTTTCTCTGTGTTACCTGGCTATGTAGATGTCTGTATCAGTTGTTACTCACCTAGTTTGTCTGTTGTTTCTCTGTCTCAGCTGTTTCTCCTGGTTCTGTCTCCTTGTCTCCCCTGGATCTCTGGCTTATCCATTCTCCTGGTGTGACTCATTGGTTCTCTGCTTCTTCTTAGTCACAAACATACAGCCGTGAGGAAGAGCACTGCACGGCACCTGGAGAAAGTGACGGAGGTCATAGGGGCAGCTCGTCTCCTGTCCGGCAAAAACGACCTGACTGCCCGCTTCATCCATACTGCCAGCTGCCTGGCCCTTGACAACACACTGGAAGTCAGGTCGGGAGCCCTATTTCTCTATGTTTCCTTATCATTTACTTATTGGCTTTGTATAAAAGTGTCAGTTAAATTCATAAAAGTAAAAGTAAATGTTTCTAAATTAGCCAATCAGCAACAGTTTCTGTTCTATTATGAGCTATCCAAAAGTCATCTCATGTCATACAGCAATACTGAATGTAATTATCTGTCAGTGCATGGCATTGAAATAGTGTGTTTACAGCTAAAATATAGTGAAGAATTTGGGATTTAATATTTACTTTACAGTAGTGTCCACAAAAGTTATAGCCTGGCTGACACCTGACTGATTATCAAATCTCCATTGACACATCTTTCCTGTAAACAAATGTTTTATATTTAGTTGTTAACTCAATTCCAAAGTCTCTGAGAATCTGCTGAGCAAATTCAAACATAGATTTGGCAGGGTTCACCTAGGCTACATAAGTTACATTACATATACAGTATGAGATATGAGATCTTTTAGGAGGGCCAGAGGCAATGACAAACATGCCATTTTTCCAATTATAAGTCAGTGTACCATCAAAATGATGTTAAAGCCATAATACTTACAGTATATGCTTAAACATCATAAACTAATGAATCAGTGAATCAATGGGTGCTGATGTATTTTGTGTCTGAAACAGGAATCAGGCCCGTAACATTCTGTCTGTAGTGGCCTCCCATCCCGACCTCATCAAGATGGTGGAAAGGTTCGCCCCTCTGAGTGATCAAATCCGCATGAAGGACTTTATTAACAAATGCCAGAAAAGGTGGACTGGAAACATCACCGGACACCATAAACACTAAACACTTTTACTTTACATTTATTTATCAAAGTGACTAGCTATTCAGTATTGTTTAATCTGTGAACATACAGTGTAAATTGTCTTGGTAATGTGCTGTTTTTCCCCCCGCCAGACCTTTGCGTTGAAGTGGACATCAGAGCCAGGGCGAGACCGCACCCACGGGGTCACAGACACACACACAACACCACCATGTGTGACAAAACACACACACACACACACACACACAGGGCAGTGCTGTAGAGATACGCTAATGCACATCCTTTTCCCACATAAAATAAAGAAACAAAAATGAAAAAATATGTTTGTCTGCGCTGATTCAACTTTATAAAACTTTGAAACAATAAACAGTAATGAACACTCATTTTGATCACCTGAAAATCAAGTGCAAAGAGGTCGAACCAAAATGTTTATTATTTTTAATAGCCAACATACTCGTGGTGACAAGAAAGCAAAGTCCTCTAAGTCATTGGTTAAGAAACAACCCAGGTTTGATGATGTTTTAGCATTATCAGTTGGAAACAATAAATTATTTACATTTTCTTGAAAAAGGATTACGGGAAACATAAGTTAGATTGCTTTCCCTCCTACTTTCCACACCAAATCTTATTTCTCACTGGAAATGCCTATATGAATTTTCAGGGGAATTTCACCTTTAGGAGGACCCTGAGGCACCTAACAACACTGAATAAGCAGAAGCTTGCATTTTCTAAAGCCACCACCTGAAGATCTTCTCTTATTCTCTTCCCTCTCTGACCTCCCCGCCCCCCTTACATGGTCAAGTGTCTCTAGCTGAAACAAGTGCTAGCTTGCTAACAACAAGCATGAGAATGATAGCAATGTAGTTTGCACTGTAAACAACTGAGAATTTAAAGGGGAGTATCCTTCATGGATAACACCTTTTGTTAACAGCTTATTGTACTTTCCTAATCAGATATACTTTGAAACACTTTGAATAACATAAGCAGGCTTAAGGTCAAAATGTAAGCACTGTGTAGCAATCTGCCCACCCCCTTAGCTACATGGTCAAGTGTCTCTAGCTAAAACAAGTGCTAGCTTGCTAACAACAAGCATGAGAATGATAGCAATGTAGTTTGCACTGTAAACAACTGTGAGAATTTAAAGGGGGGTATCATTCAGGGATAACACCTTTTGTAAACAGCTTATTGTACTTTCCTAATCAGACATACTTTGAAACACTTTGAATAACATTAGGTATCTAGCCCAATATGTTTGTGTGCATAATAACGCTAAGCTAATGTTACATTGGATATATAATTGCCTTCCTGTCACTGCATTCCTAGCATCAACATGGTTGGTTGATTAACTTTGGGATTGTATCCCTTTCCATTAGGGTTTTATAGCGCTTTCAGTCATACTGTACACAGCCGTTTACAGTAGGTTAACCACCAGTCATTTACTGTTAGGGTTCTGCCATAGCCTAACTTAGCTAGCTTACTACATGTTTCCATTGTGGTCTTAACTCTGAAAAGATAAAGTGATATCTATATCGCGTCTCCTTTGCTTATTCCATATCCAGAAAATACCAAGAAGGAACTAATTATGTGAACTTTATTTATTTATCGAGTAAGATATGGCGGCGCAACTTCCAAGCTCCATGTTGGCCTCCAGTCACTTTTACCGCTGTTTCCTCCAGTCACTTTTACCGCTGTTTCCTCCGAAGGGGGGCGTGGTCGCCCTAAAAGACGGCAAAACCTGGCATCATCCACATGAACGCGCATGGCTAAGACAGGGAGTAGTTAAGTCGTAAATTCAGTTGGTGTTTTGTTACCCACCTAAGTTCAATTCTAAAGACTGGTCTTAACAAAGACCAACTTAGCAGTTAAGAGCAGTCGTAGTAGCAAAGAGTTGGTGCAACCGGTGTCTGCTGTCTGCGCCCCTACGTCATAATGGTGAGGTCACCATTATGGGCGAAAATCGTCATTTCAGATCACTTGATGCATCTTCACCTTAGGACTCACCCGCTCGCTTCTCGGTAGCCTAGATATTTGGATTTTGCTCAGTAGATTATATTTAAGTTCTATACAATTTATTTTAAAGTAGCTCCTATATATCGGCGAAATTTGAAGTTCAATGGATTTTCAAAAGGAGTTCGGAAATCTCCATGCAGAAAATGAGGAGATGAAAAAAATGATGCTACAGCTCCTGATTTTACGCCAGGAGCAGAATCAGAACACGATGTGTACCGCATGTGTGAGTTCCCTAAAACATATAAGAGCCGGTGTACAGTTTTATATAGCCTAAATTATAACTAAATCTAATATTCCATGTTCCCTGCACTTCATTTGGCATCTATGCTGAAAGGGTAAAGGTCAATGTTTAAGTATGTTCTGATGATGGGCATCTATGAAGTGACCTTTCCAGGTCAAAGTTGAAAGGATACAGCTTTGGTCAAATCTGACTATCAGTCACACTTTTTGGGTTAGTGGTTACCATAGAGGTATTAGAACAAATGATGATATTGTTCATACAGCTACTTTGTAATGTTATTATAATATAATATCATTAATAATGTAATAATATAATGATGCCTTGGTTATTTACTAAATAGTGCACTATAGTGAAACCGTGAAGATTTCAAACGCAGCATGGCGGTTGGGCAGTTGTGTGTCAGAGGGTGTAGATGGTGGCCATGTTTGATGACATGTTGCCTCTTGCCTCTCTGCAGCCTCATCTTCTGACCTTGCCCCACGATCCCACAACGCGTTGGGGCCCACCCCAGCCCTTGCATGCCAGTGCGGCACCTGGCCAACGGAAGCTGCTAGCCCCCATACCCCCTG
This sequence comes from Alosa pseudoharengus, assembly GCF_046254945.1. Classification (NCBI taxonomy): domain Eukaryota; kingdom Metazoa; phylum Chordata; class Actinopteri; order Clupeiformes; family Clupeidae; genus Alosa; species Alosa pseudoharengus. Next base: position 12,248,602 of record NW_027468870.1, read on the forward strand.
CATCCCCCCACCACCAGCTGCAGCGGTCTGTGAGGTCTACGCTGAGAACCCTGAGCGTTCAGCAGGAGCGCCAGGCTCGCAAGGAACTCCTGCAGGAGGTCCTGGAACTCGCTGAGGAGATCAAACTTGCCAGTCTCAATGATGCCAAGGCCTCGGACCAGACAGGCTGCTCTGTGGGCAGCCTCAGTCCTGTGGATCGCAGGACCCCGCTGGCGCCCCGTACTCTGCCCTTCCTCAATTCGCCCATTGCCCCTGCTATCCCCGCCCCCCCAAAGACAACCAGCCACAGACAGTTCCAGAGTAGACTACCCCGTCTCAAGAACACCATATCACTCAGTGGGGTCACTGCTGTGACAGGTGAGTAGTCTCTCTTATACTCTTTCTCTCTCTCTCTCTCTCTTTCTCTTTCTCTCTCTCTCTCTCTCTCTCTCTCTCTCTCTCTCTCTCTCTCTCTCTCTCTCACACACACACACTCACACACAGAAGAATATATTGACTCAGTCTTTATTAGCCTAATTAAATATCAGTGCAGATATCAATACAAATAACAAAGTTGTTTGCCAAGGAAAATGTAGACTGGATTTCAGACAAACATATTTGACCTTTGACCTCCCAGAGCAAAAGTCTGTTGAGTCTCTGGCAGGGAGGCAGGAAGAAACGAGGGAGCATAAGGAGGTGAAGAAGAGGAAAGTGACTGAGGTGAGGCATACAAGCAAGACCCAGCCAGCCAAGAATCTGCCAGAGTTGGCCAAACTGCGCCCACTGTCCTGTCCCGAGCAGGCCCTCCTGCAGGCCTTTACGGTGCTCAGCGACGATGACTGGTGAGAGTATAGCTTAAATAGTCTAGGCTGATATATTAACAAATAAAAGGCTTTTTGCCAAGATAGACTAAGCTGTTACGCTATCCAGACAAATCGTAGGCTTTTAGCTAAGATAGATTAGACTATGCGGAGATATTGATGTTAAAAGAACAGCATGCCTTTAGAGTAGATAGTCTAGGCTATGCTAACACATAGGATTTACATGACAAGAGTTGGTAAGTAGCTGGAGATAGAATACTTGAACCAAGTCCATGTATACCATGTTCCTCTGATGTGAGTGTGTTGTTGGTGCTGCTGCAGGGGGAAGAAGATCGAGGCCCTGATCTCCATCAGGTCTCTGGCTCAGCACCACGCCAACGTGCTGCTGCCCAGGCTGCATGATGTTTGTCTGGCCGTCAATCAAGAGGTGAGAGGCTCTCTGCTGGAAAACATTCTGGAGCACATGTTGTATCTTTTGTCCTGTTTCAAACTAGGCAATATCTATTGAAATGCCTTAATGATGCTACCAAAGACATGATGTTAACTTTGTCAGTATTCTATACATGTCAAGTCAAAGCGGTGCAAGCTGTCATTCTAATTCCCTCCTCCCAACCAGGTGAAGAACCTGCGCTCAGTGGTGTCCCATGCTGCCATGGTGACGCTGGCCCACCTGTTTGCTCACCTGGGGCAGGACATGGATGCGGAGGCCGAGGGCGCAGCCCGGACACTGCTGCCGAAGGCTGGAGAGTCCAGCAGCTTCATGAAGGACATGGATCTGGCCTTGGGGTACATGGTGTATAACACCAACCCCATCCGCAGCATGAACGCTCTCATCAACGGAGGGCTCAGGTTAGGGGCAGAGAGAAAAAGAGAGCAGGGTTGTACTGGTTAATTGCTTTCTAGTGCTTCTCAACTTTCTCTGTGTTACCTGGCTATGTAGATGTCTGTATCAGTTGTTACTCACCTAGTTTGTCTGTTGTTTCTCTGTCTCAGCTGTTTCTCCTGGTTCTGTCTCCTTGTCTCCCCTGGATCTCTGGCTTATCCATTCTCCTGGTGTGACTCATTGGTTCTCTGCTTCTTCTTAGTCACAAACATACAGCCGTGAGGAAGAGCACTGCACGGCACCTGGAGAAAGTGACGGAGGTCATAGGGGCAGCTCGTCTCCTGTCCGGCAAAAACGACCTGACTGCCCGCTTCATCCATACTGCCAGCTGCCTGGCCCTTGACAACACACTGGAAGTCAGGTCGGGAGCCCTATTTCTCTATGTTTCCTTATCATTTACTTATTGGCTTTGTATAAAAGTGTCAGTTAAATTCATAAAAGTAAAAGTAAATGTTTCTAAATTAGCCAATCAGCAACAGTTTCTGTTCTATTATGAGCTATCCAAAAGTCATCTCATGTCATACAGCAATACTGAATGTAATTATCTGTCAGTGCATGGCATTGAAATAGTGTGTTTACAGCTAAAATATAGTGAAGAATTTGGGATTTAATATTTACTTTACAGTAGTGTCCACAAAAGTTATAGCCTGGCTGACACCTGACTGATTATCAAATCTCCATTGACACATCTTTCCTGTAAACAAATGTTTTATATTTAGTTGTTAACTCAATTCCAAAGTCTCTGAGAATCTGCTGAGCAAATTCAAACATAGATTTGGCAGGGTTCACCTAGGCTACATAAGTTACATTACATATACAGTATGAGATATGAGATCTTTTAGGAGGGCCAGAGGCAATGACAAACATGCCATTTTTCCAATTATAAGTCAGTGTACCATCAAAATGATGTTAAAGCCATAATACTTACAGTATATGCTTAAACATCATAAACTAATGAATCAGTGAATCAATGGGTGCTGATGTATTTTGTGTCTGAAACAGGAATCAGGCCCGTAACATTCTGTCTGTAGTGGCCTCCCATCCCGACCTCATCAAGATGGTGGAAAGGTTCGCCCCTCTGAGTGATCAAATCCGCATGAAGGACTTTATTAACAAATGCCAGAAAAGGTGGACTGGAAACATCACCGGACACCATAAACACTAAACACTTTTACTTTACATTTATTTATCAAAGTGACTAGCTATTCAGTATTGTTTAATCTGTGAACATACAGTGTAAATTGTCTTGGTAATGTGCTGTTTTTCCCCCCGCCAGACCTTTGCGTTGAAGTGGACATCAGAGCCAGGGCGAGACCGCACCCACGGGGTCACAGACACACACACAACACCACCATGTGTGACAAAACACACACACACACACACACACACAGGGCAGTGCTGTAGAGATACGCTAATGCACATCCTTTTCCCACATAAAATAAAGAAACAAAAATGAAAAAATATGTTTGTCTGCGCTGATTCAACTTTATAAAACTTTGAAACAATAAACAGTAATGAACACTCATTTTGATCACCTGAAAATCAAGTGCAAAGAGGTCGAACCAAAATGTTTATTATTTTTAATAGCCAACATACTCGTGGTGACAAGAAAGCAAAGTCCTCTAAGTCATTGGTTAAGAAACAACCCAGGTTTGATGATGTTTTAGCATTATCAGTTGGAAACAATAAATTATTTACATTTTCTTGAAAAAGGATTACGGGAAACATAAGTTAGATTGCTTTCCCTCCTACTTTCCACACCAAATCTTATTTCTCACTGGAAATGCCTATATGAATTTTCAGGGGAATTTCACCTTTAGGAGGACCCTGAGGCACCTAACAACACTGAATAAGCAGAAGCTTGCATTTTCTAAAGCCACCACCTGAAGATCTTCTCTTATTCTCTTCCCTCTCTGACCTCCCCGCCCCCCTTACATGGTCAAGTGTCTCTAGCTGAAACAAGTGCTAGCTTGCTAACAACAAGCATGAGAATGATAGCAATGTAGTTTGCACTGTAAACAACTGAGAATTTAAAGGGGAGTATCCTTCATGGATAACACCTTTTGTTAACAGCTTATTGTACTTTCCTAATCAGATATACTTTGAAACACTTTGAATAACATAAGCAGGCTTAAGGTCAAAATGTAAGCACTGTGTAGCAATCTGCCCACCCCCTTACATGGTCAAGTGTCTCTAGCTAAAACAAGTGCTAGCTTGCTAACAACAAGCATGAGAATGATAGCAATGTAGTTTGCACTGTAAACAACTGTGAGAATTTAAAGGGGGGTATCATTCAGGGATAACACCTTTTGTAAACAGCTTATTGTACTTTCCTAATCAGACATACTTTGAAACACTTTGAATAACATTAGGTATCTAGCCCAATATGTTTGTGTGCATAATAACGCTAAGCTAATGTTACATTAGATATATAATTGCCTTCCTGTCACTGCATTCCTAGCATCAACATGGTTGGTTGATTAACTTTGGGATTGTATCCCTTTCCATTAGGGTTTTATAGCGCTTTCAGTCATACTGTACACAGCCGTTTACAGTAGGTTAACCACCAGTCATTTACTGTTAGGGTTCTGCCATAGCCTAACTTAGCTAGCTTACTACATGTTTCCATTGTGGTCTTAACTCTGAAAAGATAAAGTGATATCTATATCGCGTCTCCTTTGCTTATTCCATATCCAGAAAATACCAAGAAGGAACTAATTATGTGAACTTTATTTATTTATTGAGTAAGATATGGCGGCGCAACTTCCAAGCTCCATGTCACACATTGGCCTCCAGTCACTTTTACCGCTGTTTCCTCCGAAGGGGGGCGTGGTCGCCCTAAAAGACGGCAAAACCTGACATCATCCACATGAACGCGCATGGCTAAGACAGGGAGTAGTTAAGTCGTAAATTCAGTTGGTGTTTTGTTACCCACCTAAGTTCAATTCTAAAGACTGGTCTTAACAAAGACCAACTTAGCAGTTAAGAGCAGTCGTAGTAGCAAAGAGTTGGTGCAACCGGTGTCTGCTGTCTGCGCCCCTACGTCATAATGGTGAGGTCACCATTATGGGCGAAAATCGTCATTTCAGATCACTTGATGCATCTTCACCTTAGGACTCACCCGCTCGCTTCTCGGTAGCCTAGATATTTGGATTTTGCTCAGTAGATTATATTTAAGTTCTATACAATTTATTTTAAAGTAGCTCCTATATATCGGCGAAATTTGAAGTTCAATGGATTTTCAAAAGGAGTTCGGAAATCTCCATGCAGAAAATGAGGAGATGAAAAAAATGATGCTACAGCTCCTGATTTTACGCCAGGAGCAGAATCAGAACACGATGTGTACCGCATGTGTGAGTTCCCTAAAACATATAAGAGCCGGTGTACAGTTTTATATAGCCTAAATTATAACTAAATCTAATATTCCATGTTCCCTGCACTTCATTTGGCATCTATGCTGAAAGGGTAAAGGTCAATGTTTAAGTATGTTCTGATGATGGGCATCTATGAAGTGACCTTTCCAGGTCAAAGTTGAAAGGATACAGCTTTGGTCAAATCTGACTATCAGTCACACTTTTTGGGTTAGTGGTTACCATAGAGGTATTAGAACAAATGATGATATTGTTCATACAGCTACTTTGTAATGTTATTATAATATAATATCATTAATAATGTAATAATATAATGATGCCTTGGTTATTTACTAAATAGTGCACTATAGTGAAACCGTGAAGATTTCAAACGCAGCATGGCGGTTGGGCAGTTGTGTGTCAGAGGGTGTAGATGGTGGCCATGTTTGATGACATGTTGCCTCTTGCCTCTCTGCAGCCTCATCTTCTGACCTTGCCCCACGATCCCACAACGCGTTGGGGCCCACCCCAGCCCTTGCATGCCAGTGCGGCACCTGGCCAACGGAAGCTGCTAGCCCCCATACCCCCTGCATCCCCCCACCACCAGCTGCAGCGGTCTGTGAGGTCTACGCTGAGAACCCTGAGCGTTCAGCAGGAGCGCCAGGCTCGCAAGGAACTCCTGCAGGAGGTCCTGGAACTCGCTGAGGAGATCGATCAAACTTGCCAGTCTCAATGATGCCAAGGCCTCGGACCAGACAGGCTGCTCTGTGGGCAGCCTCAGTCCTGTGGATCGCAGGACCCCGCTGGCGCCCCGTACTCTGCCCTTCCTCAATTCGCCCATTGCCCCTGCTATCCCCGCCCCCCCAAAGACAACCAGCCACAGACAGTTCCAGAGTAGACTACCCCGTCTCAAGAACACCATATCACTCAGTGGGGTCACTGCTGTGACAGGTGAGTAGTCTCTCTTATACTCTTTCTCTCTCTCTCTTTCTCTTTCTCTCTCTCTCTCTCTCTCTCTCTCTCTCTCTCTCTCTCTCTCTCTCTCTCACACACACACACACACACACACACACACACACACACACTCACACACAGAAGAATATATTGACTCAGTCTTTATTAGCCTAATTAAATATCAGTGCAGATATCAATACAAATAACAAAGTTGTTTGCCAAGGAAAATGTAGACTGGATTTCAGACAAACATATTTGACCTTTGACCTCCCAGAGCAAAAGTCTGTTGAGTCTCTGGCAGGGAGGCAGGAAGAAACGAGGGAGCATAAGGAGGTGAAGAAGAGGAAAGTGACTGAGGTGAGGCATACAAGCAAGACCCAGCCAGCCAAGAATCTGCCAGAGTTGGCCAAACTGCGCCCACTGTCCTGTCCCGAGCAGGCCCTCCTGCAGGCCTTTACGGTGCTCAGCGACGATGACTGGTGAGAGTATAGCTTAAATAGTCTAGGCTGATATATTAACAAATAAAAGGTTTTTTGCCAAGATAGACTAAGCTGTTACGCTATCCAGACAAATCGTAGGCTTTTAGCTAAGATAGATTAGACTATGCGGAGATATTGATGTTAAAAGAACAGCATGCCTTTAGAGTAGATAGTCTAGGCTATGCTAACACATAGGATTTACATGACAAGAGTTGGTAAGTAGCTGGAGATAGAATACTTGAACCAAGTCCATGTATACCATGTTCCTCTGATGTGAGTGTGTTGTTGGTGCTGCTGCAGGGGGAAGAAGATCGAGGCCCTGATCTCCATCAGGTCTCTGGCTCAGCACCACGCCAACGTGCTGCTGCCCAGGCTGCATGATGTTTGTCTGGCCGTCAATCAAGAGGTGAGAGGCTCTCTGCTGGAAAACATTCTGGAGCACATGTTGTATCTTTTGTCCTGTTTCAAACTAGGCAATATCTATTGAAATGCCTTAATGATGCTACCAAAGACATGATGTTAACTTTGTCAGTATTCTATACATGTCAAGTCAAAGCGGTGCAAGCTGTCATTCTAATTCCCTCCTCCCAACCAGGTGAAGAACCTGCGCTCAGTGGTGTCCCATGCTGCCATGGTGACGCTGGCCCACCTGTTTGCTCACCTGGGGCAGGACATGGATGCGGAGGCCGAGGGCGCAGCCCGGACACTGCTGCCGAAGGCTGGAGAGTCCAGCAGCTTCATGAAGGACATGGATCTGGCCTTGGGGTACATGGTGTATAACACCAACCCCATCCGCAGCATGAACGCTCTCATCAACGGAGGGCTCAGGTTAGGGGCAGAGAGAAAAAGAGAGCAGGGTTGTACTGGTTAATTGCTTTCTAGTGCTTCTCAACTTTCTCTGTGTTACCTGGCTATGTAGATGTCTGTATCAGTTGTTACTCACCTAGTTTGTCTGTTGTTTCTCTGTCTCAGCTGTTTCTCCTGGTTCTGTCTCCTTGTCTCCCCTGGATCTCTGGCTTATCCATTCTCCTGGTGTGACTCATTGGTTCTCTGCTTCTTCTTAGTCACAAACATACAGCCGTGAGGAAGAGCACTGCACGGCACCTGGAGAAAGTGACGGAGGTCATAGGGGCAGCTCGTCTCCTGTCCGGCAAAAACGACCTGACTGCCCGCTTCATCCATACTGCCAGCTGCCTGGCCCTTGACAACACACTGGAAGTCAGGTCGGGAGCCCTATTTCTCTATGTTTCCTTATCATTTACTTATTGGCTTTGTATAAAAGTGTCAGTTAAATTCATAAAAGTAAAAGTAAATGTTTCTAAATTAGCCAATCAGCAACAGTTTCTGTTCTATTATGAGCTATCCAAAAGTCATCTCATGTCATACAGCAATACTGAATGTAATTATCTGTCAGTGCATGGCATTGAAATAGTGTGTTTACAGCTAAAATATAGTGAAGAATTTGGGATTTAATATTTACTTTACAGTAGTGTCCACAAAAGTTATAGCCTGGCTGACACCTGACTGATTATCAAATCTCCATTGACACATCTTTCCTGTAAACAAATGTTTTATATTTAGTTGTTAACTCAATTCCAAAGTCTCTGAGAATCTGCTGAGCAAATTCAAACATAGATTTGGCAGGGTTCACCTAGGCTACATAAGTTACATTACATATACAGTATGAGATATGAGATCTTTTAGGAGGGCCAGAGGCAATGACAAACATGCCATTTTTCCAATTATAAGTCAGTGTACCATCAAAATGATGTTAAAGCCATAATACTTACAGTATATGCTTAAACATCATAAACTAATGAATCAGTGAATCAATGGGTGCTGATGTATTTTGTGTCTGAAACAGGAATCAGGCCCGTAACATTCTGTCTGTAGTGGCCTCCCATCCCGACCTCATCAAGATGGTGGAAAGGTTCGCCCCTCTGAGTGATCAAATCCGCATGAAGGACTTTATTAACAAATGCCAGAAAAGGTGGACTGGAAACATCACCGGACACCATAAACACTAAACACTTTTACTTTACATTTATTTATCAAAGTGACTAGCTATTCAGTATTGTTTAATCTGTGAACATACAGTGTAAATTGTCTTGGTAATGTGCTGTTTTTCCCCCCGCCAGACCTTTGCGTTGAAGTGGACATCAGAGCCAGGGCGAGACCGCACCCACGGGGTCACAGACACACACACAACACCACCATGTGTGACAAAACACACACACACACACACACACACAGGGCAGTGCTGTAGAGATACGCTAATGCACATCCTTTTCCCACATAAAATAAAGAAACAAAAATGAAAAAATATGTTTGTCTGCGCTGATTCAACTTTATAAAACTTTGAAACAATAAACAGTAATGAACACTCATTTTGATCACCTGAAAATCAAGTGCAAAGAGGTCGAACCAAAATGTTTATTATTTTTAATAGCCAACATACTCGTGGTGACAAGAAAGCAAAGTCCTCTAAGTCATTGGTTAAGAAACAACCCAGGTTTGATGATGTTTTAGCATTATCAGTTGGAAACAATAAATTATTTACATTTTCTTGAAAAAGGATTACGGGAAACATAAGTTAGATTGCTTTCCCTCCTACTTTCCACACCAAATCTTATTTCTCACTGGAAATGCCTATATGAATTTTCAGGGGAATTTCACCTTTAGGAGGACCCTGAGGCACCTAACAACACTGAATAAGCAGAAGCTTGCATTTTCTAAAGCCACCACCTGAAGATCTTCTCTTATTCTCTTCCCTCTCTGACCTCCCCGCCCCCCTTACATGGTCAAGTGTCTCTAGCTGAAACAAGTGCTAGCTTGCTAACAACAAGCATGAGAATGATAGCAATGTAGTTTGCACTGTAAACAACTGAGAATTTAAAGGGGAGTATCCTTCATGGATAACACCTTTTGTTAACAGCTTATTGTACTTTCCTAATCAGATATACTTTGAAAAACTTTGAATAACATAAGCAGGCTTAAGGTCAAAATGTAAGCACTGTGTAGCAATCTGCCCACCCCCTTACATGGTCAAGTGTCTCTAGCTAAAACAAGTGCTAGCTTGCTAACAACAAGCATGAGAATGATAGCAATGTAGTTTGCACTGTAAACAACTGTGAGAATTTAAAGGGGGGTATCATTCAGGGATAACACCTTTTGTAAACAGCTTATTGTACTTTCCTAATCAGACATACTTTGAAACACTTTGAATAACATTAGGTATCTAGCCCAATATGTTTGTGTGCATAATAACGCTAAGCTAATGTTACATTGGATATATAATTGCCTTCCTGTCACTGCATTCCTAGCATCAACATGGTTGGTTGATTAACTTTGGGATTGTATCCCTTTCCATTAGGGTTTTATAGCGCTTTCAGTCATACTGTACACAGCCGTTTACAGTAGGTTAACCACCAGTCATTTACTGTTAGGGTTCTGCCATAGCCTAACTTAGCTAGCTTACTACATGTTTCCATTGTGGTCTTAACTTTGAAAAGATAAAGTGATATCTATATCGCGTCTCCTTTGCTTATTCCATATCCAGAAAATACCAAGAAGGAACTAATTATGTGAACTTTATTTATTTATCGAGTAAGATATGGCGGCGCAACTTCCAAGCTCCATGTTGGCCTCCAGTCACTTTTACCGCTGTTTCCTCCGAAGGGGGGCGTGGTCGCCCTAAAAGACGGCAAAACCTGGCATCATCCACATGAACGCGCATGGCTAAGACAGGGAGTAGTTAAGTCGTAAATTCAGTTGGTGTTTTGTTACCCACCTAAGTTCAATTCTAAAGACTGGTCTTAACAAAGACCAACTTAGCAGTTAAGAGCAGTCGTAGCAAAGAGTTGGTGCAACCGGTGTCTGCTGTCTGCGCCCCTACGTCATAATGGTGAGGTCACCATTATGGGCGAAAATCGTCATTTCAGATCACTTGATGCATCTTCACCTTAGGACTCACCTGCTCGCTTCTCGGTAGCCTAGATATTTGGATTTTGCTCAGTAGATTATATTTAAGTTCTATACAATTTATTTTAAAGTAGCTCCTATATATCGGCGAAATTTGAAGTTCAATGGATTTTCAAAAGGAGTTCGGAAATCTCCATGTAGAAAATGAGGAGATGAAAAAAATGATGCTACAGCTCCTGATTTTACGCCAGGAGCAGAATCAGAACACGATGTGTACCGCATGTGTGAGTTCCCTAAAACATCTAAGAGCCGGTGTACAGTTTTATATAGCCTAAATTATAACTAAATCTAATATTCCATGTTCCCTGCACTTCATTTGGCATCTATGCTGAAAGGGTAAAGGTCAATGTTGTATGTTCTGATGATGGGCATCTATGAAGTGACCTTTCCAGGTCAAAGTTGAAAGGATACAGCTTTGGTCAAATCTGACTAACAGTCACACTTTTTGGGTTAGTGGTTACCATAGAGGTATTAGAACAAATGATGATATTGTTCATACAGCTACTTTGTAATGTTATTATAATATAATATCATTAATAATGTAATAATATAATGATGCCTTGGTTATTTACTAAATAGTGCACTATAGTGAAACCGTGAAGATTTCAAACGCAGCATGGCGGTTGGGCAGTTGTGTGTCAGAGGGTGTAGATGGTGGCCATGTTTGATGACATGTTGCCTCTTGCCTCTCTGCAGCCTCATCTTCTGACCTTGCCCCACGATCCCACAACGCGTTGGGGCCCACCCCAGCCCTTGCATGCCAGTGCGGCACCTGGCCAACGGAAGCTGCTAGCCCCCATACCCCCTGCATCCCCCCACCACCAGCTGCAGCGGTCTGTGAGGTCTACGCTGAGAACCCTGAGCGCTCAGCAGGAGCGACAGGCTCGCAAGGAACTCCTGCAGGAGGTCCTGGAACTCGCTAAGGAGATCAAACTTGCCAGTCTCAATGATGCCAAGGCCTCGGACCAGACAGGCTGCTCTGTGGGCAGCCTCAGTCCTGTGGATCGCAGGACCCCACCGGCGCCCCGTACTCTGCCCTTCCTCAATTCGCCCATTGCCCCTGCTATCCCCGCCCCCCCAAAGACAACCAGCCACAGACAGTTCCAGAGTAGACTACCCCGTCTCAAGAACACCATATCACTCAGTGGGGTCACTGCTGTGACAGGTGAGTAGTCTCTCTTATACTCTTTCTCTCTCTCTCTTTCTCTTTCTCTCTCTCTCTCTCTCTCTCTCTCTCTCTCTCTCTCTCTCTCACACACACACACACACACTCACACACAGAAGAATATATTGACTCAGTCTTTATTAGCCTAATTAAATATCAGTGCAGATATCAATACAAATAACAAAGTTGTTTGCCAAGGAAAATGTAGACTGGATTTCAGACAAACATATTTGACCTTTGACCTCCCAGAGCAAAAGTCTGTTGAGTCTCTGGCAGGGAGGCAGGAAGAAACGAGGGAGCATAAGGAGGTGAAGAAGAGGAAAGTGACTGAGGTGAGGCATACAAGCAAGACCCAGCCAGCCAAGAATCTGCCAGAGTTGGCCAAACTGCGCCCACTGTCCTGTCCCGAGCAGGCCCTCCTGCAGGCCTTTACGGTGCTCAGCGACGATGACTGGTGAGAGTATAGCTTAAATAGTCTAGGCTGATATATTAACAAATAAAAGGCTTTTTGCCAAGATAGACTAAGCTGTTACGCTATCCAGACAAATCGTAGGCTTTTAGCTAAGATAGATTAGACTATGCGGAGATATTGATGTTAAAAGAACAGCATGCCTTTAGAGTAGATAGTCTAGGCTATGCTAACACATAGGATTTACATGACAAGAGTTGGTAAGTAGCTGGAGATAGAATACTTGAACCAAGTCCATGTATACCATGTTCCTCTGATGTGAGTGTGTTGTTGGTGCTGCTGCAGGGGGAAGAAGATCGAGGCCCTGATCTCCATCAGGTCTCTGGCTCAGCACCACGCCAACGTGCTGCTGCCCAGGCTGCATGATGTTTGTCTGGCCGTCAATCAAGAGGTGAGAGGCTCTCTGCTGGAAAACATTCTGGAGCACATGTTGTATCTTTTGTCCTGTTTCAAACTAGGCAATATCTATTGAAATGCCTTAATGATGCTACCAAAAGACATGATGTTAACTTTGTCAGTATTCTATACATGTCAAGTCAAAGCGGTGCAAGCTGTCATTCTAATTCCCTCCTCCCAACCAGGTGAAGAACCTGCGCTCAGTGGTGTCCCATGCTGCCATGGTGACGCTGGCCCACCTGTTTGCTCACCTGGGGCAGGACATGGATGCGGAGGCCGAGGGCGCAGCCCGGACACTGCTGCCGAAGGCTGGAGAGTCCAGCAGCTTCATGAAGGACATGGATCTGGCCTTGGGGTACATGGTGTATAACACCAACCCCATCCGCAGCATGAACGCTCTCATCAACGGAGGGCTCAGGTTAGGGGCAAAGAGAAAAAGAGAGCAGGGTTGTACTGGTTAATTGCTTTCTAGTGCTTCTCAACTTTCTCTGTGTTACCTGGCTATGTAGATGTCTGTATCAGTTGTTACTCACCTAGTTTGTCTGTTGTTTCTCTGTCTCAGCTGTTTCTCCTGGTTCTGTCTCCTTGTCTCCCCTGGATCTCTGGCTTATCCATTCTCCTGGTGTGACTCATTGGTTCTCTGCTTCTTCTTAGTCACAAACATACAGCCGTGAGGAAGAGCACTGCACGGCACCTGGAGAAAGTGACGGAGGTCATAGGGGCAGCTCGTCTCCTGTCCGGCAAAAACGACCTGACTGCCCGCTTCATCCATACTGCCAGCTGCCTGGCCCTTGACAACACACTGGAAGTCAGGTCGGGAGCCCTATTTCTCTATGTTTCCTTATCATTTACTTATTGGCTTTGTATAAAAGTGTCAGTTAAATTCATAAAAGTAAAAGTAAATGTTTCTAAATTAGCCAATCAGCAACAGTTTCTGTTCTATTATGAGCTATCCAAAAGTCATCTCATGTCATACAGCAATACTGAATGTAATTATCTGTCAGTGCATGGCATTGAAATAGTGTGTTTACAGCTAAAATATAGTGAAGAATTTGGGATTTAATATTTACTTTACAGTAGTGTCCACAAAAGTTATAGCCTGGCTGACACCTGACTGATTATCAAATCTCCATTGACACATCTTTCCTGTAAACAAATGTTTTATATTTAGTTGTTAACTCAATTCCAAAGTCTCTGAGAATCTGCTGAGCAAATTCAAACATAGATTTGGCAGGGTTCACCTAGGCTACATAAGTTACATTACATATACAGTATGAGATATGAGATCTTTTAGGAGGGCCAGAGGCAATGACAAACATGCCATTTTTCCAATTATAAGTCAGTGTACCATCAAAATGATGTTAAAGCCATAATACTTACAGTATATGCTTAAACATCATAAACTAATGAATCAGTGAATCAATGGGTGCTGATGTATTTTGTGTCTGAAACAGGAATCAGGCCCGTAACATTCTGTCTGTAGTGGCCTCCCATCCCGACCTCATCAAGATGGTGGAAAGGTTCGCCCCTCTGAGTGATCAAATCCGCATGAAGGACTTTATTAACAAATGCCAGAAAAGGTGGACTGGAAACATCACCGGACACCATAAACACTAAACACTTTTACTTTACATTTATTTATCAAAGTGACTAGCTATTCAGTATTGTTTAATCTGTGAACATACAGTGTAAATTGTCTTGGTAATGTGCTGTTTTTCCCCCCGCCAGACCTTTGCGTTGAAGTGGACATCAGAGCCAGGGCGAGACCGCACCCACGGGGTCACAGACACACACACAACACCACCATGTGTGACAAAACACACACACACACACACACACACAGGGCAGTGCTGTAGAGATACGCTAATGCACATCCTTTTCCCACATAAAATAAAGAAACAAAAATGAAAAAATATGTTTGTCTGCGCTGATTCAACTTTATAAAACTTTGAAACAATAAACAGTAATGAACACTCATTTTGATCACCTGAAAATCAAGTGCAAAGAGGTCGAACCAAAATGTTTATTATTTTTAATAGCCAACATACTCGTGGTGACAAGAAAGCAAAGTCCTCTAAGTCATTGGTTAAGAAACAACCCAGGTTTGATGATGTTTTAGCATTATCAGTTGGAAACAATACATTATTTACATTTTCTTGAAAAAGGATTACGGGAAACATAAGTTAGATTGCTTTCCCTCCTACTTTCCACACCAAATCTTATTTCTCACTGGAAATGCCTATATGAATTTTCAGGGGAATTTCACCTTTAGGAGGACCCTGAGGCACCTAACAACACTGAATAAGCAGAAGCTTGCATTTTCTAAAGCCACCACCTGACGATCTTCTCTTATTCTCTTCCCTCTCTGACCTCCCCGCCCCCCTTACATGGTCAAGTGTCTCTAGCTGAAACAAGTGCTAGCTTGCTAACAACAAGCATGAGAATGATAGCAATGTAGTTTGCACTGTAAACAACTGAGAATTTAAAGGGGAGTATCCTTCATGGATAACACCTTTTGTTAACAGCTTATTGTACTTTCCTAATCAGATATACTTTGAAACACTTTGAATAACATAAGCAGGCTTAAGGTCAAAATGTAAGCACTGTGTAGCAATCTGCCCACCCCCTTACATGGTCAAGTGTCTCTAGCTAAAACAAGTGCTAGCTTGCTAACAACAAGCATGAGAATGATAGCAATGTAGTTTGCACTGTAAACAACTGTGAGAATTTAAAGGGGGGTATCATTCAGGGATAACACCTTTTGTAAACAGCTTATTGTACTTTCCTAATCAGACATACTTTGAAACACTTTGAATAACATTAGGTATCTAGCCCAATATGTTTGTGTGCATAATAACGCTAAGCTAATGTTACATTGGATATATAATTGCCTTCCTGTCACTGCATTCCTAGCATCAACATGGTTGGTTGATTAACTTTGGGATTGTATCCCTTTCCATTAGGGTTTTATAGCGCTTTCAGTCATACTGTACACAGCCGTTTACAGTAGGTTAACCACCAGTCATTTACTGTTAGGGTTCTGCCATAGCCTAACTTAACTAGCTTACTACATGTTTCCATTGTGGTCTTAACTCTGAAAAGATAAAGTGATATCTATATCGCGTCTCCTTTGCTTATTCCATATCCAGAAAATACCAAGAAGGAACTAATTATGTGAACTTTATTTATTTATCGAGTAAGATATGGCGGCGCAACTTCCAAGCTCCATGTTGGCCTCCAGTCACTTTTACCGCTGTTTCCTCCGAAGGGGGGCGTGGTCGCCCTAAAAGACGGCAAAACCTGGCATCATCCACATGAACGCGCATGGCTAAGACAGGGAGTAGTTAAGTCGTAAATTCAGTTGGTGTTTTGTTACCCACCTAAGTTCAATTCTAAAGACTGGTCTTAACAAAGACCAACTTAGCAGTTAAGAGCAGTCGTAGCAAAGAGTTGGTGCAACCGGTGTCTGCTGTCTGTGCCCCTACGTCATAATGGTGAGGTCACCATTATGGGCGAAAATCGTCATTTCAGATCACTTGATGCATCTTCACCTTAGGACTCACCCGCTCGCTTCTCGGTAGCCTAGATATTTGGATTTTGCTCAGTAGATTATATTTAAGTTCTATACAATTTATTTTAAAGTAGCTCCTATATATCGGCGAAATTTGAAGTTCAATGGATTTTCAAAAGGAGTTCGGAAATCTCCATGCAGAAAATGAGGAGATGAAAAAAATGATGCTACAGCTCCTGATTTTACGCCAGGAGCAGAATCAGAACACGATGTGTACCGCATGTGTGAGTTCCCTAAAACATATAAGAGCCGGTGTACAGTTTTATATAGCCTAAATTATAACTAAATCTAATATTCCATGTTCCCTGCACTTCATTTGGCATCTATGCTGAAAGGGTAAAGGTCAATGTTTAAGTATGTTCTGATGATGGGCATCTATGAAGTGACCTTTCCAGGTCAAAGTTGAAAGGATACAGCTTTGGTCAAATCTGACTATCAGTCACACTTTTTGGGTTAGTGGTTACCATAGAGGTATTAGAACAAATGATGATATTGTTCATACAGCTACTTTGTAATGTTATTATAATATAATATCATTAATAATGTAATAATATAATGATGCCTTGGTTATTTACTAAATAGTGCACTATAGTGAAACCGTGAAGATTTCAAACGCAGCATTGCGGTTGGGCAGTTGTGTGTCAGAGGGTGTAGATGGTGGCCATGTTTGATGACATGTTGCCTCTTGCCTCTCTGCAGCCTCATCTTCTGACCTTGCCCCACGATCCCACAACGCGTTGGGGCCCACCCCAGCCCTTGCATGCCAGTGCGGCACCTGGCCAACGGAAGCTGCTAGCCCCCATACCCCCTGCATCCCCCCACCACCAGCTGCAGCGGTCTGTGAGGTCTACGCTGAGAACCCTGAGCGCTCAGCAGGAGCGCCAGGCTCGCAAGGAACTCCTGCAGGAGGTCCTGGAACTCGCTGAGGAGATCAAACTTGCCAGTCTCAATGATGCCAAGGCCTCGGACCAGACAGGCTGCTCTGTGGGCAGCCTCAGTCCTGTGGATCGCAGGACCCCGCCGGCGCCCCGTACTCTGCCCTTCCTCAATTCGCCCATTGCCCCTGCTATCCCCGCCCCCCCAAAGACAACCAGCCACAGACAGTTCCAGAGTAGACTACCCCGTCTCAAGAACACCATATCACTCAGTGGGGTCACTGCTGTGACAGGTGAGTAGTCTCTCTTATACTCTTTCTCTCTCTCTCTTTCTCTTTCTCTCTCTCTCTCTCTCTCTCTCTCTCTCTCTCTCTCTCTCTCTCTCTCTCTCTCTCACACACACACACACACACACACACACACACACACACACTCACACACAGAAGAATATATTGACTCAGTCTTTATTAGCCTAATTAAATATCAGTGCAGATATCAATACAAATAACAAAGTTGTTTGCCAAGGAAAATGTAGACTGGATTTCAGACAAACATATTTGACCTTTGACCTCCCAGAGCAAAAGTCTGTTGAGTCTCTGGCAGGGAGGCAGGAAGAAACGAGGGAGCATAAGGAGGTGAAGAAGAGGAAAGTGACTGAGGTGAGGCATACAAGCAAGACCCAGCCAGCCAAGAATCTGCCAGAGTTGGCCAAACTGCGCCCACTGTCCTGTCCCGAGCAGGCCCTCCTGCAGGCCTTTACGGTGCTCAGCGACGATGACTGGTGAGAGTATAGCTTAAATAGTCTAGGCTGATATATTAACAAATAAAAGGTTTTTTGCCAAGATAGACTAAGCTGTTACGCTATCCAGACAAATCGTAGGCTTTTAGCTAAGATAGATTAGACTATGCGGAGATATTGATGTTAAAAGAACAGCATGCCTTTAGAGTAGATAGTCTAGGCTATGCTAACACATAGGATTTACATGACAAGAGTTGGTAAGTAGCTGGAGATAGAATACTTGAACCAAGTCCATGTATACCATGTTCCTCTGATGTGAGTGTGTTGTTGGTGCTGCTGCAGGGGGAAGAAGATCGAGGCCCTGATCTCCATCAGGTCTCTGGCTCAGCACCACGCCAACGTGCTGCTGCCCAGGCTGCATGATGTTTGTCTGGCCGTCAATCAAGAGGTGAGAGGCTCTCTGCTGGAAAACATTCTGGAGCACATGTTGTATCTTTTGTCCTGTTTCAAACTAGGCAATATCTATTGAAATGCCTTAATGATGCTACCAAAGACATGATGTTAACTTTGTCAGTATTCTATACATGTCAAGTCAAAGCGGTGCAAGCTGTCATTCTAATTCCCTCCTCCCAACCAGGTGAAGAACCTGCGCTCAGTGGTGTCCCATGCTGCCATGGTGACGCTGGCCCACCTGTTTGCTCACCTGGGGCAGGACATGGATGCGGAGGCCGAGGGCGCAGCCCGGACACTGCTGCCGAAGGCTGGAGAGTCCAGCAGCTTCATGAAGGACATGGATCTGGCCTTGGGGTACATGGTGTATAACACCAACCCCATCCGCAGCATGAACGCTCTCATCAACGGAGGGCTCAGGTTAGGGGCAGAGAGAAAAAGAGAGCAGGGTTGTACTGGTTAATTGCTTTCTAGTGCTTCTCAACTTTCTCTGTGTTACCTGGCTATGTAGATGTCTGTATCAGTTGTTACTCACCTAGTTTGTCTGTTGTTTCTCTGTCTCAGCTGTTTCTCCTGGTTCTGTCTCCTTGTCTCCCCTGGATCTCTGGCTTATCCATTCTCCTGGTGTGACTCATTGGTTCTCTGCTTCTTCTTAGTCACAAACATACAGCCGTGAGGAAGAGCACTGCACGGCACCTGGAGAAAGTGACGGAGGTCATAGGGGCAGCTCGTCTCCTGTCCGGCAAAAACGACCTGACTGCCCGCTTCATCCATACTGCCAGCTGCCTGGCCCTTGACAACACACTGGAAGTCAGGTCGGGAGCCCTATTTCTCTATGTTTCCTTATCATTTACTTATTGGCTTTGTATAAAAGTGTCAGTTAAATTCATAAAAGTAAAAGTAAATGTTTCTAAATTAGCCAATCAGCAACAGTTTCTGTTCTATTATGAGCTATCCAAAAGTCATCTCATGTCATACAGCAATACTGAATGTAATTATCTGTCAGTGCATGGCATTGAAATAGTGTGTTTACAGCTAAAATATAGTGAAGAATTTGGGATTTAATATTTACTTTACAGTAGTGTCCACAAAAGTTATAGCCTGGCTGACACCTGACTGATTATCAAATCTCCATTGACACATCTTTCCTGTAAACAAATGTTTTATATTTAGTTGTTAACTCAATTCCAAAGTCTCTGAGAATCTGCTGAGCAAATTCAAACATAGATTTGGCAGGGTTCACCTAGGCTACATAAGTTACATTACATATACAGTATGAGATATGAGATCTTTTAGGAGGGCCAGAGGCAATGACAAACATGCCATTTTTCCAATTATAAGTCAGTGTACCATCAAAATGATGTTAAAGCCATAATACTTACAGTATATGCTTAAACATCATAAACTAATGAATCAGTGAATCAATGGGTGCTGATGTATTTTGTGTCTGAAACAGGAATCAGGCCCGTAACATTCTGTCTGTAGTGGCCTCCCATCCCGACCTCATCAAGATGGTGGAAAGGTTCGCCCCTCTGAGTGATCAAATCCGCATGAAGGACTTTATTAACAAATGCCAGAAAAGGTGGACTGGAAACATCACCGGACACCATAAACACTAAACACTTTTACTTTACATTTATTTATCAAAGTGACTAGCTATTCAGTATTGTTTAATCTGTGAACATACAGTGTAAATTGTCTTGGTAATGTGCTGTTTTTCCCCCCGCCAGACCTTTGCGTTGAAGTGGACATCAGAGCCAGGGCGAGACCGCACCCACGGGGTCACAGACACACACACAACACCACCATGTGTGACAAAACACACACACACACACACACACACAGGGCAGTGCTGTAGAGATACGCTAATGCACATCCTTTTCCCACATAAAATAAAGAAACAAAAATGAAAAAATATGTTTGTCTGCGCTGATTCAACTTTATAAAACTTTGAAACAATAAACAGTAATGAACACTCATTTTGATCACCTGAAAATCAAGTGCAAAGAGGTCGAACCAAAATGTTTATTATTTTTAATAGCCAACATACTCGTGGTGACAAGAAAGCAAAGTCCTCTAAGTCATTGGTTAAGAAACAACCCAGGTTTGATGATGTTTTAGCATTATCAGTTGGAAACAATAAATTATTTACATTTTCTTGAAAAAGGATTACGGGAAACATAAGTTAGATTGCTTTCCCTCCTACTTTCCACACCAAATCTTATTTCTCACTGGAAATGCCTATATGAATTTTCAGGGGAATTTCACCTTTAGGAGGACCCTGAGGCACCTAACAACACTGAATAAGCAGAAGCTTGCATTTTCTAAAGCCACCACCTGAAGATCTTCTCTTATTCTCTTCCCTCTCTGACCTCCCCGCCCCCCTTACATGGTCAAGTGTCTCTAGCTGAAACAAGTGCTAGCTTGCTAACAACAAGCATGAGAATGATAGCAATGTAGTTTGCACTGTAAACAACTGAGAATTTAAAGGGGAGTATCCTTCATGGATAACACCTTTTGTTAACAGCTTATTGTACTTTCCTAATCAGATATACTTTGAAACACTTTGAATAACATAAGCAGGCTTAAGGTCAAAATGTAAGCACTGTGTAGCAATCTGCCCACCCCCTTACATGGTCAAGTGTCTCTAGCTAAAACAAGTGCTAGCTTGCTAACAACAAGCATGAGAATGATAGCAATGTAGTTTGCACTGTAAACAACTGTGAGAATTTAAAGGGGGGTATCATTCAGGGATAACACCTTTTGTAAACAGCTTATTGTACTTTCCTAATCAGACATACTTTGAAACACTTTGAATAACATTAGGTATCTAGCCCAATATGTTTGTGTGCATAATAACGCTAAGCTAATGTTACATTGGATATATAATTGCCTTCCTGTCACTGCATTCCTAGCATCAACATGGTTGGTTGATTAACTTTGGGATTGTATCCCTTTCCATTAGGGTTTTATAGCGCTTTCAGTCATACTGTACACAGCCGTTTACAGTAGGGTTAACCACCAGTCATTTACTGTTAGGGTTCTGCCATAGCCTAACTTAGCTAGCTTACTACATGTTTCCATTGTGGTCTTAACTCTGAAAAGATAAAGTGATATCTATATCGCGTCTCCTTTGCTTATTCCATATCCAGAAAATACCAAGAAGGAACTAATTATGTGAACTTTATTTATTTATCGAGTAAGATATGGCGGCGCAACTTCCAAGCTCCATGTTGGCCTCCAGTCACTTTTACCGCTGTTTCCTCCGAAGGGGGGCGTGGTCGCCCTAAAAGACGGCAAAACCTGGCATCATCCACATGAACGCGCATGGCTAAGACAGGGAGTAGTTAAGTCGTAAATTCAGTTGGTGTTTTGTTACCCACCTAAGTTCAATTCTAAAGACTGGTCTTAACAAAGACCAACTTAGCAGTTAAGAGCAGTCGTAGTAGCAAAGAGTTGGTGCAACCGGTGTCTGCTGTCTGCGCCCCTACGTCATAATGGTGAGGTCACCATTATGGGCGAAAATCGTCATTTCAGATCACTTGATGCATCTTCACCTTAGGACTCACCCGCTCGCTTCTCGGTAGCCTAGATATTTGGATTTTGCTCAGTAGATTATATTGAAGTTCTATACAATTTATTTTAAAGTAGCTCCTATATATCGGCGAAATTTGAAGTTCAATGGATTTTCAAAAGGAGTTCGGAAATCTCCATGCAGAAAATGAGGAGATGAAAAAAATGATGCTACAGCTCCTGATTTTACGCCAGGAGCAGAATCAGAACACGATGTGTACCGCATGTGTGAGTTCCCTAAAACATATAAGAGCCGGTGTACAGTTTTATATAGCCTAAATTATAACTAAATCTAATATTCCATGTTCCCTGCACTTCATTTGGCATCTATGCTGAAAGGGTAAAGGTCAATGTTTAAGTATGTTCTGATGATGGGCATATATGAAGTGACCTTTCCAGGTCAAAGTTGAAAGGATACAGCTTTGGTCAAATCTGACTATCAGTCACACTTTTTGGGTTAGTGGTTACCATAGAGGTATTAGAACAAATGATGATATTGTTCATACAGCTACTTTGTAATGTTATTATAATATAATATCATTAATAATGTAATAATATAATGATGCCTTGGTTATTTACTAAATAGTGCACTATAGTGAAACCGTGAAGATTTCAAACGCAGCATGGCGGTTGGGCAGTTGTGTGTCAGAGGGTGTAGATGGTGGCCATGTTTGATGACATGTTGCCTCTTGCCTCTCTGCAGCCTCATCTTCTGACCTTGCCCCACGATCCCACAACGCGTTGGGGCCCACCCCAGCCCTTGCATGCCAGTGCGGCACCTGGCCAACGGAAGCTGCTAGCCCCCATACCCCCTGCATCCCCCCACCACCAGCTGCAGCGGTCTGTGAGGTCTACGCTGAGAACCCTGAGCGTTCAGCAGGAGCGCCAGGCTCGCAAGGAACTCCTGCAGGAGGTCCTGGAACTCGCTGAGGAGATCAAACTTGCCAGTCTCAATGATGCCAAGGCCTCGGACCAGACAGGCTGCTCTGTGGGCAGCCTCAGTCCTGTGGATCGCAGGACCCCGCTGGCGCCCCGTACTCTGCCCTTCCTCAATTCGCCCATTGCCCCTGCTATCCCCGCCCCCCCAAAGACAACCAGCCACAGACAGTTCCAGAGTAGACTACCCCGTCTCAAGAACACCATATCACTCAATCACTCAGTGGGGTCACTGCTGTGACAGGTGAGTAGTCTCTCTTATACTCTTTCTCTCTCTCTCTTTCTCTTTCTCTCTCTCTCTCTCTCTCTCTCTCTCTCTCTCTCTCTCTCTCTCTCTCACACACACACACACACACACACACACACACACACACTCACACACAGAAGAATATATTGACTCAGTCTTTATTAGCCTAATTAAATATCAGTGCAGATATCAATACAAATAACAAAGTTGTTTGCCAAGGAAAATGTAGACTGGATTTCAGACAAACATATTTGACCTTTGACCTCCCAGAGCAAAAGTCTGTTGAGTCTCTGGCAGGGAGGCAGGAAGAAACGAGGGAGCATAAGGAGGTGAAGAAGAGGAAAGTGACTGAGGTGAGGCATACAAGCAAGACCCAGCCAGCCAAGAATCTGCCAGAGTTGGCCAAACTGCGCCCACTGTCCTGTCCCGAGCAGGCCCTCCTGCAGGCCTTTACGGTGCTCAGCGACGATGACTGGTGAGAGTATAGCTTAAATAGTCTAGGCTGATATATTAACAAATAAAAGGTTTTTTGCCAAGATAGACTAAGCTGTTACGCTATCCAGACAAATCGTAGGCTTTTAGCTAAGATAGATTAGACTATGCGGAGATATTGATGTTAAAAGAACAGCATGCCTTTAGAGTAGATAGTCTAGGCTATGCTAACACATAGGATTTACATGACAAGAGTTGGTAAGTAGCTGGAGATAGAATACTTGAACCAAGTCCATGTATACCATGTTCCTCTGATGTGAGTGTGTTGTTGGTGCTGCTGCAGGGGGAAGAAGATCGAGGCCCTGATCTCCATCAGGTCTCTGGCTCAGCACCACGCCAACGTGCTGCTGCCCAGGCTGCATGATGTTTGTCTGGCCGTCAATCAAGAGGTGAGAGGCTCTCTGCTGGAAAACATTCTGGAGCACATGTTGTATCTTTTGTCCTGTTTCAAACTAGGCAATATCTATTGAAATGCCTTAATGATGCTACCAAAGACATGATGTTAACTTTGTCAGTATTCTATACATGTCAAGTCAAAGCGGTGCAAGCTGTCATTCTAATTCCCTCCTCCCAACCAGGTGAAGAACCTGCGCTCAGTGGTGTCCCATGCTGCCATGGTGACGCTGGCCCACCTGTTTGCTCACCTGGGGCAGGACATGGATGCGGAGGCCGAGGGCGCAGCCCGGACACTGCTGCCGAAGGCTGGAGAGTCCAGCAGCTTCATGAAGGACATGGATCTGGCCTTGGGGTACATGGTGTATAACACCAACCCCATCCGCAGCATGAACGCTCTCATCAACGGAGGGCTCAGGTTAGGGGCAGAGAGAAAAAGAGAGCAGGGTTGTACTGGTTAATTGCTTTCTAGTGCTTCTCAACTTTCTCTGTGTTACCTGGCTATGTAGATGTCTGTATCAGTTGTTACTCAAGCTGCCCCTATGCTGCCCCTATGACCTATGCTGCCCCTATCACCTAGTTTGTCTGTTGTTTCTCTGTCTCAGCTGTTTCTCCTGGTTCTGTCTCCTTGTCTCCCCTGGATCTCTGGCTTATCCATTCTCCTGGTGTGACTCATTGGTTCTCTGCTTCTTCTTAGTCACAAACATACAGCCGTGAGGAAGAGCACTGCACGGCACCTGGAGAAAGTGACGGAGGTCATAGGGGCAGCTCGTCTCCTGTCCGGCAAAAACGACCTGACTGCCCGCTTCATCCATACTGCCAGCTGCCTGGCCCTTGACAACACACTGGAAGTCAGGTCGGGAGCCCTATTTCTCTATGTTTCCTTATCATTTACTTATTGGCTTTGTATAAAAGTGTCAGTTAAATTCATAAAAGTAAAAGTAAATGTTTCTAAATTAGCCAATCAGCAACAGTTTCTGTTCTATTATGAGCTATCCAAAAGTCATCTCATGTCATACAGCAATACTGAATGTAATTATCTGTCAGTGCATGGCATTGAAATAGTGTGTTTACAGCTAAAATATAGTGAAGAATTTGGGATTTAATATTTACTTTACAGTAGTGTCCACAAAAGTTATAGCCTGGCTGACACCTGACTGATTATCAAATCTCCATTGACACATCTTTCCTGTAAACAAATGTTTTATATTTAGTTGTTAACTCAATTCCAAAGTCTCTGAGAATCTGCTGAGCAAATTCAAACATAGATTTGGCAGGGTTCACCTAGGCTACATAAGTTACATTACATATACAGTATGAGATATGAGATCTTTTAGGAGGGCCAGAGGCAATGACAAACATGCCATTTTTCCAATTATAAGTCAGTGTACCATCAAAATGATGTTAAAGCCATAATACTTACAGTATATGCTTAAACATCATAAACTAATGAATCAGTGAATCAATGGGTGCTGATGTATTTTGTGTCTGAAACAGGAATCAGGCCCGTAACATTCTGTCTGTAGTGGCCTCCCATCCCGACCTCATCAAGATGGTGGAAAGGTTCGCCCCTCTGAGTGATCAAATCCGCATGAAGGACTTTATTAACAAATGCCAGAAAAGGTGGACTGGAAACATCACCGGACACCATAAACACTAAACACTTTTACTTTACATTTATTTATCAAAGTGACTAGCTATTCAGTATTGTTTAATCTGTGAACATACAGTGTAAATTGTCTTGGTAATGTGCTGTTTTCCCCCCCGCCAGACCTTTGCGTTGAAGTGGACATCAGAGCCAGGGCGAGACCGCACCCACGGGGTCACAGACACACACACAACACCACCATGTGTGACAAAACACACACACACACACACACACACAGGGCAGTGCTGTAGAGATACGCTAATGCACATCCTTTTCCCACATAAAATAAAGAAACAAAAATGAAAAAATATGTTTGTCTGCGCTGATTCAACTTTATAAAACTTTGAAACAATAAACAGTAATGAACACTCATTTTGATCACCTGAAAATCAAGTGCAAAGAGGTCGAACCAAAATGTTTATTATTTTTAATAGCCAACATACTCGTGGTGACAAGAAAGCAAAGTCCTCTAAGTCATTGGTTAAGAAACAACCCAGGTTTGATGATGTTTTAGCATTATCAGTTGGAAACAATACATTATTTACATTTTCTTGAAAAAGGATTACGGGAAACATAAGTTAGATTGCTTTCCCTCCTACTTTCCACACCAAATCTTATTTCTCACTGGAAATGCCTATATGAATTTTCAGGGGAATTTCACCTTTAGGAGGACCCTGAGGCACCTAACAACACTGAATAAGCAGAAGCTTGCATTTTCTAAAGCCACCACCTGACGATCTTCTCTTATTCTCTTCCCTCTCTGACCTCCCCGCCCCCCTTACATGGTCAAGTGTCTCTAGCTGAAACAAGTGCTAGCTTGCTAACAACAAGCATGAGAATGATAGCAATGTAGTTTGCACTGTAAACAACTGAGAATTTAAAGGGGAGTATCCTTCATGGATAACACCTTTTGTTAACAGCTTATTGTACTTTCCTAATCAGATATACTTTGAAACACTTTGAATAACATAAGCAGGCTTAAGGTCAAAATGTAAGCACTGTGTAGCAATCTGCCCACCCCCTTACATGGTCAAGTGTCTCTAGCTAAAACAAGTGCTAGCTTGCTAACAACAAGCATGAGAATGATAGCAATGTAGTTTGCACTGTAAACAACTGTGAGAATTTAAAGGGGGGTATCATTCAGGGATAACACCTTTTGTAAACAGCTTATTGTACTTTCCTAATCAGACATACTTTGAAACACTTTGAATAACATTAGGTATCTAGCCCAATATGTTTGTGTGCATAATAACGCTAAGCTAATGTTACATTGGATATATAATTGCCTTCCTGTCACTGCATTCCTAGCATCAACATGGTTGGTTGATTAACTTTGGGATTGTATCCCTTTCCATTAGGGTTTTATAGCGCTTTCAGTCATACTGTACACAGCCGTTTACAGTAGGTTAACCACCAGTCATTTACTGTTAGGGTTCTGCCATAGCCTAACTTAACTAGCTTACTACATGTTTCCATTGTGGTCTTAACTCTGAAAAGATAAAGTGATATCTATATCGCGTCTCCTTTGCTTATTCCATATCCAGAAAATACCAAGAAGGAACTAATTATGTGAACTTTATTTATTTATCGAGTAAGATATGGCGGCGCAACTTCCAAGCTCCATGTTGGCCTCCAGTCACTTTTACCGCTGTTTCCTCCGAAGGGGGGCGTGGTCGCCCTAAAAGACGGCAAAACCTGGCATCATCCACATGAACGCGCATGGCTAAGACAGGGAGTAGTTAAGTCGTAAATTCAGTTGGTGTTTTGTTACCCACCTAAGTTCAATTCTAAAGACTGGTCTTAACAAAGACCAACTTAGCAGTTAAGAGCAGTCGTAGCAAAGAGTTGGTGCAACCGGTGTCTGCTGTCTGCGCCCCTACGTCATAATGGTGAGGTCACCATTATGGGCGAAAATCGTCATTTCAGATCACTTGATGCATCTTCACCTTAGGACTCACCCGCTCGCTTCTCGGTAGCCTAGATATTTGGATTTTGCTCAGTAGATTATATTTAAGTTCTATACAATTTATTTTAAAGTAGCTCCTATATATCGGCGAAATTTGAAGTTCAATGGATTTTCAAAAGGAGTTCGGAAATCTCCATGCAGAAAATGAGGAGATGAAAAAAATGATGCTACAGCTCCTGATTTTACGCCAGGAGCAGAATCAGAATACGATGTGTACCGCATGTGTGAGTTCCCTAAAACATATAAGAGCCGGTGTACAGTTTTATATAGCCTAAATTATAACTAAATCTAATATTCCATGTTCCCTGCACTTCATTTGGCATCTATGCTGAAAGGGTAAAGGTCAATGTTTAAGTATGTTCTGATGATGGGCATCTATGAAGTGACCTTTCCAGGTCAAAGTTGAAAGGATACAGCTTTGGTCAAATCTGACTATCAGTCACACTTTTTGGGTTAGTGGTTACCATAGAGGTATTAGAACAAATGATGATATTGTTCATACAGCTACTTTGTAATGTTATTATAATATAATATCATTAATAATGTAATAATATAATGATGCCTTGGTTATTTACTAAATAGTGCACTATAGTGAAACCGTGAAGATTTCAAACGCAGCATTGCGGTTGGGCAGTTGTGTGTCAGAGGGTGTAGATGGTGGCCATGTTTGATGACATGTTGCCTCTTGCCTCTCTGCAGCCTCATCTTCTGACCTTGCCCCACGATCCCACAACGCGTTGGGGCCCACCCCAGCCCTTGCATGCCAGTGCGGCACCTGGCCAACGGAAGCTGCTAGCCCCCATACCCCCTGCATCCCCCCACCACCAGCTGCAGCGGTCTGTGAGGTCTACGCTGAGAACCCTGAGCGCTCAGCAGGAGCGCCAGGCTCGCAAGGAACTCCTGCAGGAGGTCCTGGAACTCGCTGAGGAGATCAAACTTGCCAGTCTCAATGATGCCAAGGCCTCGGACCAGACAGGCTGCTCTGTGGGCAGCCTCAGTCCTGTGGATCGCAGGACCCCGCCGGCGCCCCGTACTCTGCCCTTCCTCAATTCGCCCATTGCCCCTGCTATCCCCGCCCCCCCAAAGACAACCAGCCACAGACAGTTCCAGAGTAGACTACCCCGTCTCAAGAACACCATATCACTCAGTGGGGTCACTGCTGTGACAGGTGAGTAGTCTCTCTTATACTCTTTCTCTCTCTCTCTTTCTCTTTCTCTCTCTCTCTCTCTCTCTCTCTCTCTCTCTCTCTCTCTCTCTCTCTCTCTCTCACACACACACACACACACACACACACACACACACACACTCACACACAGAAGAATATATTGACTCAGTCTTTATTAGCCTAATTAAATATCAGTGCAGATATCAATACAAATAACAAAGTTGTTTGCCAAGGAAAATGTAGACTGGATTTCAGACAAACATATTTGACCTTTGACCTCCCAGAGCAAAAGTCTGTTGAGTCTCTGGCAGGGAGGCAGGAAGAAACGAGGGAGCATAAGGAGGTGAAGAAGAGGAAAGTGACTGAGGTGAGGCATACAAGCAAGACCCAGCCAGCCAAGAATCTGCCAGAGTTGGCCAAACTGCGCCCACTGTCCTGTCCCGAGCAGGCCCTCCTGCAGGCCTTTACGGTGCTCAGCGACGATGACTGGTGAGAGTATAGCTTAAATAGTCTAGGCTGATATATTAACAAATAAAAGGTTTTTTGCCAAGATAGACTAAGCTGTTACGCTATCCAGACAAATCGTAGGCTTTTAGCTAAGATAGATTAGACTATGCGGAGATATTGATGTTAAAAGAACAGCATGCCTTTAGAGTAGATAGTCTAGGCTATGCTAACACATAGGATTTACATGACAAGAGTTGGTAAGTAGCTGGAGATAGAATACTTGAACCAAGTCCATGTATACCATGTTCCTCTGATGTGAGTGTGTTGTTGGTGCTGCTGCAGGGGGAAGAAGATCGAGGCCCTGATCTCCATCAGGTCTCTGGCTCAGCACCACGCCAACGTGCTGCTGCCCAGGCTGCATGATGTTTGTCTGGCCGTCAATCAAGAGGTGAGAGGCTCTCTGCTGGAAAACATTCTGGAGCACATGTTGTATCTTTTGTCCTGTTTCAAACTAGGCAATATCTATTGAAATGCCTTAATGATGCTACCAAAGACATGATGTTAACTTTGTCAGTATTCTATACATGTCAAGTCAAAGCGGTGCAAGCTGTCATTCTAATTCCCTCCTCCCAACCAGGTGAAGAACCTGCGCTCAGTGGTGTCCCATGCTGCCATGGTGACGCTGGCCCACCTGTTTGCTCACCTGGGGCAGGACATGGATGCGGAGGCCGAGGGCGCAGCCCGGACACTGCTGCCGAAGGCTGGAGAGTCCAGCAGCTTCATGAAGGACATGGATCTGGCCTTGGGGTACATGGTGTATAACACCAACCCCATCCGCAGCATGAACGCTCTCATCAACGGAGGGCTCAGGTTAGGGGCAGAGAGAAAAAGAGAGCAGGGTTGTACTGGTTAATTGCTTTCTAGTGCTTCTCAACTTTCTCTGTGTTACCTGGCTATGTAGATGTCTGTATCAGTTGTTACTCAAGCTGCCCCTATGCTGCCCCTATGACCTATGCTGCCCCTATCACCTAGTTTGTCTGTTGTTTCTCTGTCTCAGCTGTTTCTCCTGGTTCTGTCTCCTTGTCTCCCCTGGATCTCTGGCTTATCCATTCTCCTGGTGTGACTCATTGGTTCTCTGCTTCTTCTTAGTCACAAACATACAGCCGTGAGGAAGAGCACTGCACGGCACCTGGAGAAAGTGACGGAGGTCATAGGGGCAGCTCGTCTCCTGTCCGGCAAAAACGACCTGACTGCCCGCTTCATCCATACTGCCAGCTGCCTGGCCCTTGACAACACACTGGAAGTCAGGTCGGGAGCCCTATTTCTCTATGTTTCCTTATCATTTACTTATTGGCTTTGTATAAAAGTGTCAGTTAAATTCATAAAAGTAAAAGTAAATGTTTCTAAATTAGCCAATCAGCAACAGTTTCTGTTCTATTATGAGCTATCCAAAAGTCATCTCATGTCATACAGCAATACTGAATGTAATTATCTGTCAGTGCATGGCATTGAAATAGTGTGTTTACAGCTAAAATATAGTGAAGAATTTGGGATTTAATATTTACTTTACAGTAGTGTCCACAAAAGTTATAGCCTGGCTGACACCTGACTGATTATCAAATCTCCATTGACACATCTTTCCTGTAAACAAATGTTTTATATTTAGTTGTTAACTCAATTCCAAAGTCTCTGAGAATCTGCTGAGCAAATTCAAACATAGATTTGGCAGGGTTCACCTAGGCTACATAAGTTACATTACATATACAGTATGAGATATGAGATCTTTTAGGAGGGCCAGAGGCAATGACAAACATGCCATTTTTCCAATTATAAGTCAGTGTACCATCAAAATGATGTTAAAGCCATAATACTTACAGTATATGCTTAAACATCATAAACTAATGAATCAGTGAATCAATGGGTGCTGATGTATTTTGTGCCTGAAACAGGAATCAGGCCCGTAACATTCTGTCTGTAGTGGCCTCCCATCCCGACCTCATCAAGATGGTGGAAAGGTTCGCCCCTCTGAGTGATCAAATCCGCATGAAGGACTTTATTAACAAATGCCAGAAAAGGTGGACTGGAAACATCACCGGACACCATAAACACTAAACACTTTTACTTTACATTTATTTATCAAAGTGCTAAATGTACCAAAATCGCTATTCACTATTGTTTAATCTGTGAACATACAGGATAAATTGTCTTGGTAATGTGCTTTTTTTTTTTTCCGGCAGACCTTTGCCTTGAAGTGGACATCAGAGCCAGGGCGAGACAGGGCATCCACGGAGTCACAGACACACACACAACACAACCAAAACACACACACACACACACACAGGGCAGTGCTGTAGTGATACGCTAATGCACATCCTTAAAATCATACCTAAAATAAAAAACAAATACAAAAAAATGTGTTTGTCTGCACTGATTCAACTTTCTAAAACTTAAACAGTAATAAACAATTATTTTGATAATCTCAAAACCAAGTGCAAAGAGGTCCAACCAAAATTTTGATTATTTTTAATAGTCGACATACTCACGGTGACAAGAAAGCAAAGTCCTGTATAAAGAAAAAAATCCAGATTTATTGATTTGATTTATTTTCTGGAAAAATAATTATGGGAAGCATAAGTTAGATTGCTTTCTCTCCTACTTTCCACGGCAAATCTGTTTACTCACTGGAAATGCCTATATGAATTTCCAGGGGAGTTCCATACCTTTAGGAGGATCCTGCGGAACTTAACAACACTGATGCCGTTGTTATGAATAAGCAGAAGCTTTGATTCTCTAAAGCCACCACCTCTCCTGACTGACGATCTTCCCTTATTCTCTTCCCCCTCCTCAGGACCTTAAAGCTGCAGTTGGCAAGTCTGACAGATTGAGGGGACTTAGCCAAAATTTTAAATGTTTACAACTCTCATGCCCCTCCCCCACTACCACTGAGCACCCTCTCATCGAGTTCGTTCCCATCAGACTGCACCAGACTGTGCACCAGACTGTGATTGACAGTCAGATCTCATACAGCCCTGCTCTGATTGGACCAGAAGAACCGGGAGCTGTGGATTTTTGCAAAACAAATAACAGGCTCTAGGTGGAGGTAGAAGTACTGTTTCTTTTTCTAAAACCTGCTGATTTATGTTGTTCTGTTGGAGCATAGTGTCGGTTTTGACTGAATATGATCAAATTTTTTTTGCCAACTGCAGCTTTAATTCCCGCTACTGTGATCATGGTTGAGGCAGGTGTGAGAGCGATGCCTGCTTTCCCCTGGACTCACACTCACCACTGCGCAAAGCAAACCTGCTAGTTCACCACTCTCCATGCACGACAGTTTGGACTTTCGATACCAAATTGAAATGTGATACCGGTCCTTGTCAGTATATCACTCTCTGCATCACTGTTCTTCAGTACCAGGAATAAGTGCAGTCTCTCCCAGGTAGAGATGACCGCCTTGGGAGTGTTCAGTACCGTCCAGGGTCTGACAAATCTGATATCGGAACCGCAGGAAAATACATTACATATTCGCATTGTGAGTCCATTATCTGCACCATTGTGGTTGTGGCAGTTGTCCATCGATAAACCAAACAAGACACATTTAGGCTATGGCATGGATGTTGGGGGCCGGGGTGGTTGTTTGAAGGAACCAAAGAGGCATAACTTAATTGAATGCCGAAACCAAATATGGCATGAAGGTGTAAATAGGGCAGGTGGGCCCAACCTTTTTTGAAGCAAGATCTACTTTTAAAGTTGACTTTGACCTGAGATCCAAGTCTCCCCATGCTTTAGAACTGCTTGGACCCACCTCATTGTCGCTAACAACTATATTTATAATTATGTAACTTTTTCATGTTTATTATTGGACAATTAGGAATCTCTGAATTGAACTTAATAGGGGGAGAATGAAGATAGATGAACAATTATGCACCTTTACTTCAGTAAAGATTGCAAGGCGGAAACAAGAGAAACATTGTGTTTAAATGTCCATTTAAATTGTAGCCTAATACTCTTGCATGTTTTACATTATAAATGAGGAATGTGAGGTTCATTTAACAGATGAAGCTGTTGGGATATTCATTCAATTTTGGCGACACCTTGTGGACAGAAATAGAATTGGAATAAATGGTTAGTATTTCCAACTTTGCCTAGGCCTACCTCTCAGGCGGATACAATAAAATCCCATATTTTCAATGGATTGTCAAAAACATATTCATATTTTATCTTTGTTTCTTATCTCTATCACTGAGAAAAAGTAGGGGCATTCTTATGCACCCTCTTACAGTGGGCCATACCATACACCTTATTTTTTGGTTGATGGTGTTGAAGTTCTCTTAGCTATGTGATGACGGCATCAGCAATGACTGGTGGATAAGTATATCTGAGCAAGTGTAAATATCCATTAACTAGGTTATGTCATTGTGGGGGATCATTGTAGAAGATCAAAATAGTGCAAACAAAATGATTATCACCCACTCTTTTGAATGATTCATTTTGTATGTTTAAAACATACAACATACATTATTCTGTTCAACTAAGAACACTGTGCTGAAAATATTTTACAGTGCTCAATGAGTCTTCTAACTACTGACATGTTTGCAGCCTACCATTCACCAGTTTCAGTGGAAGGTATCTGCCCTAGCCTACACTAACACTGTAACAATAGTTGTGATCACCTTTCTGGGGAAAGGTTCTTTGAATGCACAGAGCATCACATGTCTGTGATCCTAATTATAAGGACTTAATTACAGCTTCCATGCTTTGCAGATGAAAGGTATCCTTGGGGGCAGACAGTCTTCTGAGAGCGTACT
Organism: Alosa pseudoharengus; assembly: GCF_046254945.1. NCBI lineage: Eukaryota > Metazoa > Chordata > Actinopteri > Clupeiformes > Clupeidae > Alosa > Alosa pseudoharengus. The sequence goes on from NW_027468870.1 coordinate 12,282,386, forward strand.
AGGAAGGTTAATTTGCCTCACATTGAGAGCAGCTACACAAATATGACCGCAAGACTACAGAAAGAGATCACAAAAGGCTAAGTGTTTTTTATGTTACATTCAATGGAAAACAATGAAGCCTTTACATGTTTCAATGAACTATTTAATGTCATACATAAAATGTATTGAGAACAAATCAAAGAAAAAAAAATCTATTTTATGAAAGAGGTTTCTCTGTCTTTCTGCTTCTTAGCTCATAAAACTAATGTTTTTTTCTCTCTCCCATCCCTAAAACAATGTATATAGGAATATAATAAAGTTGTATAATGTTAAAGTATTAAAATAGGAAAACTAATCCTCATGGAATAAATCTCAAGAGTAACAAAATAAAGATTTGGTCATTTTAAACATAATGCCTCAGAATGTGATGGGAGGAGATCTGGGTATGTGTTTGAGTGAGTGTGTGACTGTCACATGTTCAGCAGCTTTTGGGTATTAAAAAAGAAATAAAAATAACATGTCACTTAGACACATGCAAATAATTAGCAATGCAAATTTGAACAGCTTCATACATGTACTGAACTAGCCTTTGGATCAAACCTCAAAGTGACATAACCACCACCATAGATAGCTGCAACGCTCACAAGTTCAACTGCTACAGCACTTATATTTATTGGATCATTGTAACATTGTATCATTGTAAGTCAGAGGCAGAATCTGTTGGACGTTCTTTACTGACGGTAGAACTGGAACAGCTCTCCGTGATGCACTGAGCAGCCTTAAATGCTACCATGTTGAAACAGCCTGATCACTGACAGACATGAAAGCCTAACTGGGTTATCATACCGTAAGTTTGACCTTGTGCGTTCAAATCCAGACTCTTGTCATCTCAGACTTGTAACAATGAAGGGCTGTGGCAAACACTTCACTTCAATTATGATTTTCTTTCAGTCAACCATGTCCTTCATTGCCAATAGTGTAACAAACCAAAGAAATAATAATAAAATCTTGAAATAAATTGAACCAATATATTAATAATAATAATAATAAAAAAAAAAAAAAAAAAACTCACATCATACCTTGAAATACAGTAACATCTTGATATACTGAGGTTTTGGAAACAGTTCTCATTACACATATTCTAGGGTTGAATACTGGCTTGCTCTGAAATGTGGCCCACAGATATAAGAAGGCAACTAGCTTGCTGTCAGGCACTCTGTAGTTGAGACAGGCTGGCAGTCACTAACTGTACTGTGAAACAGTTATGATCACGATCATGATCATGTCAAGCCTGTCTGTGACTGGAGCAGTGGGGGAGAGAGTCCATTAGGGAATGACAGAGTTACGAGTGAACTGCACAAGTTTTCCTTTTTGACCGGTGGCCATTTTGTAACAAAATGGGATCAAGTGCAGGAAGTAGAATGTCATTTTGTAACAGTACGACTGAAACATAAAACAATTTAAAACAAAAAGAAGAAATAAAAGAAATTAAGGACCTATGGTAGCTCTTTGTCCATCAAGTCTTCTTACCCACATCCATACTGTCCCGAGAGGTCTTAATAATGCAATAATTTATTTCTTTGCACACACACAAAAAAGGAATATTTACAAAGACAAACGCTTTCATTCTTCCGAGTCACAGCATGAAGTATGGATAATGTGAGGTAATTTCTGGAATTTTCTTTTTTTTCCTTCATTAGACTCTAAAAGAAGCAGAAACACTAAAGTAGAAAAAGATGGGAAAACAGGACTCATTTCATTTCATTTGATCATGTTGTTTTCTTGAAACAGTACTGGTAGACGTACCAAAACTCCAAAAGATACTCTCTTCGAAGTATGCTATGTATACGCTTTCCATTCCTCACTCCCCTGACCCCCACCCCCCCTAAAAAAGTTGCTCTGACACCACAACCTCATTCTCTTCCAACCCAGGAAAGACCCCAGAGAGCAGAGGACTGTTGTCAGTTGCTTGCTTGTTTAATTTTTTTTCAGTTTGTCCATGTGATAGGCAGCTCATTTTTTCCCCCTCAAGATGCTTTCAGCTCTCCTCATTCACATCACAAAAGTCTTCCTTCCTCTCTTCCTCCTCATGTTCATTTACCAAAGTTGCCAAAGTTTGCGAAGGCATCTTGTTTGGGTGGCACCATGCCGGGAGTCATGCCCTGGCCCATGCCCATCACCGGCATGCCAACAGCGCCTCCAGGCAGGCCCACCCCAGCAGGGGCAGTCATGCCCATGTTCATGCCAAGCATTCCCTGATTGAGGGGCACGCCCCCGACTCCCATACCCCCGACACCCATCGTACCCGTTGCCATGGCTGGGGGGGGTATCGCCATGCCCATTTGCCCACCCGATACCATCATGGGTCCCAGGGGTGGTCTGGGGGCACCTGTAGCAGCTGCTGGTGGGGAGTTAAGGTTCATGCCGGCAAAATTCTGAGCCATCATGTTTAGAGGAGGTTGGATACCTGTAACTGGTCCTGAAGAAAAACAAAACAAAATAATAATAATAATTATTATTATTATTATTGTCCAAAGACACACAAAATGATAACATGCCACAAAATAATGACTCTTTATGATTTTTTTGAGCTGCTCAAAATCAGAACTCCTTCATAAACTAGTCAGGACACATTTCAGAGCACATTAAGTCTAAGTGACTTAGAGTCTATGCAAGGGTGTGTATGAGCTAGGAAACCCCTTCTGAGGAAGTAAATAGCGCCACAAGCCACCTACCCTGCTGCTGGATCATGGTGTTGAGCGTGGGCTGGGAGGGCTTGGGCGGCTGCATACCGGCCGACAGGAAGTCCAGGCTGATGTTGACGCTGGGGTCGGACCACGTGGCGGGGAGGGAGCCCTTCGCCCCTGGTTTCTGCATACCCATCTGCTGTGGCATCATGTGACCCCCTAAACTGTGCATAGGACCTCCCAATGTCTGTGTGTGGAAAAGGAGATGATCAACATCAGAGCGAAATAAAGTCAGAACCATCACTGAGGTATGCATTCTAATCAAGTGGACATTTTTGGCGTTTTCATGACTAGGCAGGAGAAATTACATAGGAGCAAGGACACAACAATAAAGACAATGCAATATGTTCTTTATCAAGATATAGACCTATGGTTAGGGCTGCTTTTAGTGCTATTAAGCTGGGCTTCAGGTATTTATGGCAGCAAAGAAGCTCTACACCATTATACAGCTGGTCATTACTGTTCAAAAACTCTCCATTTATAATACAGCCAAAACCTGACCACTTGATGGCAACCATGGCAGTATTTTATTACTCCAGTTGAACTCCATGCTCATGCGGTCAGAGGAGTTAAGGAAGAGACATGAGAAAGGGCGTGACCGTCCACAGCCGTCCAAGAGACCGCACCTGAGACCGTGACATGGGCATGCCCTGGTTGGCACACATGTTGAAGCTCAGGCTCTGCGAGCCGCTGAGGGTGGCGTGGTTGGGCCCCATCAGGTCAAAGAGGTCGGCCGAGGGGGGCTGGGCAGAGGAGAGGGGCAGCTGAGTCGGGGCAGCCTGGACGTCGCCGAAGAGGTCGGTCACTGCTGGAGGCACGGCCGACGCGGCAGCGGCGGAGGCAGGCGGGCTGGTGGTGGGGAAGGCATTCCACTCGCCAAACTCTCCGTTACCACCGGGGGCTGGAGGGACACAAACAATTTCAGTCACGGTGTGAACATTTCCTGTTACACATTTAACACATTCTATGTTAAAGAAGACATCTTGCATAAAGTACCCATATGTTCATGCCATCACCATGCTAAATTAGACGTATTAAAGGAGCAGTTACGCAAATTTAATCTAATGCACATTTTGTCAAATTTAGTGAAACACTGTCCGATGTTATTACTATGTGTCAAAATAAGCCTAGTGTTTGGACACTGCCCTTCCTCTGTAAATGAGAAGCCATCTTAGTGGCTCAGCCGGCACTATCAACAGGAGTGCAACAGGGAGTTTTGTCGTTTGATTAATTGGTTGTTGAGTTTAAACATCAATGGCCTTTCATTAGAATCTTAGACTGCATTCTGAAGAATATGGCTTAGGTAACCATCAAAATATAAAATAAAACAGTATTCTAGTAGAACCTATTGTTCATAATTCCTACAAAAAATATGTTTTGCTAGTGATCCTAAGTTCACATCTTAAAATATTACATCACAACTGAACAGAAATTTGTTCAAGCATATGACTTCTACACTTTGTAGCCAGGTTCTGCTGCCTGGGACATTGCTATGGTCAGGAGAGGTGGACATTGTACTTGGTAGTGGTGGTGTTTTTTCCCCTCCAGAGAGCATTTTTGTTTCCAGGTTGTTCTTGAGTGAGATGTAGGTGTATGCATGTGTATGCATGAGCGTGTCTTTTTCCTTTTGATGGGGGAGTGGGGTCAAGCCATCCACCCTGAGGGAGGTGACCGCATGCACAGCCCACATCTGATTGGATCTGACATCACATAGCACTAATGTTGACATTCAGGTCTATCTCCCTCAAACACATACCAACAAACACCACACACACACACACACACACACACACACACACACACTTATACATGCAGCACATAATCATAGCACACTCCGCTTTCACAGTGCAGTGACATTAGTTGACCCTTCTGCAGGTATGTGCGTTGTGGTCGGTGTGCATAAGGTAAACTGGCCATCAGGGAGCGACCTCTGGGGAGGAGTGTGGTGAAGGGCGTGGGAGGCCAGGATGGGCCTGGGGATGTGGGCACGGGGTGCGGAGAGGCACGAAGCGTGAGGCCCCGCTCTGACGGATGAGGGAGGACAGGTGTCCATCCGCATCTGCCTCAGAGGCCTGCGGCTCCATCTGGATGACTCCGACCCTAATCAATATTTCAGCGTCCTTCCAGCACGCAAGATGCCCTGGTGTACCCTACACATGGGCTGCTGCGGCTGCTGTTGTACAGCACAGCTTGTGCTTCTGGACCAAAGGCAAATGACTCCCTACAAGGCTGTTGGACATGCCAATATCCTTAGTCTTAATCTTGTTTTCCCATCTTTTCACACATTAAAAACGCACTGTGATTTTTTCATATTACTCTCTGATTGGAATGTTGGGTGGTGAAGTGGAGGTATGGAAATCTGTTGTTTGTGTGTTTGTTTGTGTGTGTGTGTGTGTGTGTGTGTGTGTGCTGGCTCTAATCTAATTTCCCCCAGCAGAGCTGCAGACTTACCAGCTTTGGGAGGGAGGCTGGCGGAGGCGGCTGGGGAGGAGAAATCAGCAAAGCCCCCGATTAGATCTGAACCTCCACCTGCCGAGAGGAAACAGCAGATCAGACAGCAGAGATTAGCCCATGTCTACTCTGCCCACGCTCTCCCTCCCCCACACACACACACACACACACACACACACACACACGTAAATCCCTCTTTCTTTCATACACACTGCATCACCTTCTGTCATATCTCATCGGCACACGCTCTTCCTCACAAACATGCTGTCTGTTGTCTGTTGTCTGCTTCTGCTACACACACACACACACACACACACACACACACACACACACACACTTCTAAAAGGCAGAGTGTGAAGCTGATGGGTGAAGACAGTGGCAGGATGGGGAGGACACAACACCATGTGTGCAGCGTGGCCCCGTGGGCTCTGCACCTCCACTCTGTGCACTGCGTTCACCTCACCACTCGTGCGTGCCCGACTCATGCCCACCGCACTGCTTGTTTGTGTGCGTGCCCGACTCATGCCCACCGCACTGCTTGTTTGTGTGCGTGCCCGACTCATGCCCACCGCACTGCCAACGGTCTCCCTTTCTCCTCACACAACTTCCACACACCTCATCTCAAAGAGCTAGGCTACCACTAGCTACCGAAAAGAAGAAGAAGGGGAAAAAAAATCAGATTCATGATGGATTCAAGTAAATTTTTACTTAAAATTACACTTGAGGCAACATGCAGCAGAAAATGCAGCCGTCATTGTTCCAATCTAAGATTATTTCCATCTGGAGCAAAACATGTTTTAGGTCTGAATTTCCAACATCAGTATGACCAGGGGTTTTATGTGAACAATGCTATGTTCCACATAAACTAGAGACAAGAATTTGAATGCAAAATCTGGCCATAGTTTATACATTTTATATATTGTAACACTGAACTAGACTATACTCAGCTCAAAGGTTTGCAATCTGTCTGAAGCACCCAAAGTTCTGCAATCTGTCTGAAATGTTGTGTTCACTCTCTTCCCCCTTTTCTCAAACTGATACTAACTTCCCCCTTTCTCTGTGACTGATACTAACTAGCTATAGCATCTAAGAGAGGCATGGAAATGTTTGGCAACAGTGTGTGCAGATCATCCACTGATGACACATCAGATGACTGGTGATAAATCACGACACCCAGAAAGGCGTTCCACAAATAACCAGTGATGCATGATTAAGCAATATGGCATGAGTCAGAGTGGGGTTGGTAAGATAGCCTTGGCAGTGGTCCGGCCGTGGGCACAAGACCAGAGACCAAGCGCTGCAGGTAACCACAGCAGCGGGTATTTCCTTTTACCAACGCCATGAACTGTCATACTGCTTTATTACAACAGTTCCACTAACAACTAATAAAAGTTATCAAATTGTGTTTTCCATCATGTATACTGATCTTTGTCTACTTATCCTCCATCCCCATAGTGGGAGAACGTTCAAGAAATTGTGTTTTTTTTGTAAAAAAATAAATAAAAATAGAATTTGTCGGATATAGTGTTCACAAAATAAGCATACTATTGAGCCTAAAGGCAGTATACTGCCATAAGGGTATGGTTCTAAAGGCCTGCCATAAGGGTATGGTTCTAAAGGCCTGCCATAAGGGTATGGTTCTGTATGGCACTCCTGCTGTTCTCTGAAGGAGAGCAGCACCAGAGCACTTACCACTGGAAGGTGTCTGGCCTGGGTCCCCCATTAACAGGTCTGCAAGGCCACTGCTTGATTGACTGATGGATGTCTGAGAAAAAGACAAAATGTCAAATGAATAAGAGGAAAGACTTTCAACTGAATTCCGATGGGAAAACACTGGCACACAAAGGTAAACAAAACAAAACCAACAAAAGCCTTGAAGCATTAAATACACAGTACGCTGGCAGAGGTTTGGCTGAATTCGAGCTTGTCAGTGTGTAGCCATAAGGTGGCAGCACAAGCTTAGCTTTTAAAGCACACACTGGCAACTCGCCCCTCACCAGGCATTCCTCAGATCTGGCCAAACATGCACATTTGACAGCTCAATATCTATAAGAGTGTGTGTATATTAGCCAATTCACAACTACGTATTCTTACTCTTTCTATTACTATTACTAGTTGTAATTTTTGTTGGTGCCACTCATCCAAATCCATTGCTAATCCAATGCTTGTCTAGTTCTAGCTGTTGACTGTTGTCCATAGTAGACATGTTGTTATTGTTCTTTGATATAGCTGTACAGCTTACATGTCACTGTGGAACAGCTCTCATTTGTCTCATTACTTCAATGCATAGGAATATCTAGCCTGTTTAACCTTCAGCCTTTTTGCCCATGACTAGTTGACTGTTGCCTACAGCACTGACTAGTGATTTAAAATAGTTAACTAGTGCATATGTATGTGTGTGTTTCAATCTATTTTTGACATACTAGTACTAACATGCATTATTGCATTATTTCAATTACATTTCTTATTCTTTAAACATTTGTGCACTTGCAAAAAATGCAAAAAAAAGACATAACTATACTCATAGTAGTAGGATGTGGTTTGAGCGGCAATGGGTTACCTTTGCGTTGTCTGCGTCTGGACTGCTCTTGTCGCCGGTGTAGTGAGCAGCAGCCCCCAGGTCCACTGTTTTAGAAGGAATGCCACCACGTTTGCGCGCAGAAGTGGTGGCAGCTGTCGTGGCGTCTTCTGCCTGGGTGACTGTACTGCCCTTGTTTGTGACGCCGTCCTCTTCATCCTTGAACTCGGACTTGGAGGGCGGGCCATTTTGCGATACTCTGTCTTCCTCGTTGTCACTGGGGAAAGACAAAAGCTTCAGTTTCACAGAATTTCAGTTGTGAGCTAAAGCGAAGGTGACACTATGCGACTGTTACTTTGCTTTTAAGTCTGATCTATAATCAATCAACTTCACAACTGTCTGCTAGAGATTGCAGAATTTGGCCAGTTGAAGTGAACAGGGACTACGGAAGTCTATGGACACACAAATTCAGGCATGTTTTTGATTTTTTGATCCGATCATCAAGGGAGTAACAAGGTGTATGATGCACTCCAATTCCACTAATGAATGCATCCCATCAGAAAACATCTGGGACTATCAGCCAATAAAAATGTACCTTGTTTTGCCTTGAAATAGGATGCCCATTAGGTTCCTGTGATTGCACAATCACACACTTTTTTGTTGATGATTTAGACTTAATCATCATAGCGAGTGAGGAGGCGGAACATGCCATACTAGTCGTCTCTCACCATGATAATTAAATTTTGATAAAGTCAAAATCATTCTGCCAGTAGGCAATAATTGTCTTTTTAAAACCTGTTCAAATTCTAAAAGTTGTAAAAGACTTCAGTGAGACTACACAAATAAAACATTTTTACTAACAGTAAAAACAATTTACGATTTGATGTGACATTTCAAAGCTTTACTTACAGGTGCTGTGTCATTTCCTTGTTTGGATGCAAAAGAGGATTAACAATTGGAACACACACACACACCTGATTCTATCAGGCGAGTCATCACGGTCTTTCTTGCGGAACTTGTTGATGGTGTCGTCGATGGTGCTGCCTATCTTGTCGCTGATCTCGCCCAGCTTCTCGCTGAAGGGGAAGCCCCCTTTACTCTTGTCCCAGTCCTCCTCCCATTTCCCCTTGGAGTCTCCGTCTAAACTCCGCTCTCCCGCTGGACACAGAACAAGACAGAGACGGAGACACACTCATCACTACGGCCTCTCAGTCGCACACATCACTGACACACTCATCACTATGGCCTCTCAGTTGCACACATCACTGACACACTCATCACTATGGCCTCTCAGTCGCACACATCACTGACACACTCATCACTATGGCCTCTCAGTCGCACACATCACTGACACACTCATGAGACTGAGTGGGAGCAGTTAGAGGGAGCACACTTGGGATGTATGTAAACATGTATTCCTGTTTCTGTTAGCTGCTGCATGCACACATGCATGGATTAGTGTTTTTCTGTAATTTTTTTTTGACTGGTACACTTCATTTCTCAGGGGGGGGAAAAAGAAATTATGAACTTGCATGCCCAAACGTACAGTGATAATGCCCAGACACAACATATAATGTTGCATTTCCATTTTAAACAGAACGTTTGTGCTTTATCCAAATTAAAAATGGGGCAACATCTTCACGAGTCACAAAATCCTAGCGCTTCCTCCTGCCATAAGATCGATCAAGTGAGGCGAAAAATAATCCAATCACGTTTTACTCTCTGTGAAGCTTCAGTCTGAGCACAGGCCTCCAAAGCCTACAGTTGTGCCAATGAAAAGAAAATCAAATTTTGATTGGCAGAGATGATGATTACTAGTAAGGTTGCAAGTAACAATTATTTTCATAATGAATTAATCTGTCAAACATTTTCTGAATTAATTCATTAGTCATTCTCCAATTCCTCGATTTGTCTAAAAAATTACTCAATCTCATTAATCAATTACCAAAATAGTTGGAGATTATCAATTTGATAAATGACAACAATTGATAATGGTTGCACTTCTTATTACTAGATAATAAAACTGTTCCACTGTTCCATTTCTACAAGGGGAGAGGCAAAATACATGATTTGTTTGATATCAGGTGACTGGTAGCAACATTGTGAAGGGTAAAAGGCTCATTCATATCACTGGAGCAGTACATTGCTTTAATTATACTCTTGTGTAGATTGAGGCTAGGCAATAACTTGTAGCAAAGGTAATGCAAAAATGACTGCATTCACAATGACCCTGCTTTCAACCATAAGAAGTGCATGTCTGTGATATTTGAAAAGTCTGTGGTTAAAAACTATAGCCTACTACTAACTACTAAACTACTAACGTTTTCCCAGCTTCATTTTAGTTTCTTTGTTTCGAAGCATGTATTATACAATGCCCATATTTTACTTTGTCCTGCTGAGCTAACATGTTATATTACCTCAGGAACTTACTTTAAAAGATATTAAATTCAACCAACTGAAGTAACACCCCCCACTAATCTCTACGTACTTCAGTTGCCTGTTCTGAAAAGTGTGTGGAAAGAGAAGGGCTACTCTCAGTCAAATCTGAATCATACTGAGCACCACTGACAACTTCTCAATCAGATGCATACAGTGTGCACCCCGCTGTCCTTTTGATGTTGCATCACCAAACATAATTTTTAAAGTGCCACATCACTAATTGACAAACAGCCTCACTACTCTGCCTAATGAAGAGAGATATCGGAGTCCTGAATCAAAGATGTCACATCAGAGAGTCCATATCAACCGTGGGGGGGAAAAAAAAATCAAAAGCTTTCACCGACTGCTAGCAATGCTAATGACATGGCTGGGAGCCTGAGAGTCTGTATGATTAGACACACGATCTCCTGGATCTGAAGAGAACAACAGAGAGATATATATAAAAAATAAAAAAAACAACGGTGCTTTTGTGTGGTAAAAACATGACTGTAAAAAAATATTCCTGGTGATTTAGTAAAGCAAAAGTTATTGCCCTTAGTAAGAAAATAAAGCTAATCAAAGTCATATGCGAGCGAGGGCTTGAGGGAACAGGGGACTATCACCAAAGTGAGAATAAAGAATTCTTCTGAGATGACTGTGCTAGCAAATCCCCTAATGAGCCTTAGATAGAGGGATTACAGAAAGCCGTAGGGAAGGTGTCATTGTTCAATTAATACGTATTGTCATTCACAGAGGGATGGTTCAGAGTGCATTCATCTGTGGCATCACAGTTGGCAAGAGAGTACCTGAAGACTGTATGTAAGCTACAAATAAACTCAATAACATCTTTTTGTTTTGGCAATGGGAGTGGGTATATTGGAGGTTCAACTCTGACCCCAAAATTAAGTCAGCATTATTAGTCTGCTTAATCATGCAATCGCAGAAAATCAGCAAATAAGATGGTAAAAAAAGTCTATAAAATACATGTAAGGCAATGCCTGGCTGTGAATACAAAAATGATAAACACCCACCACACCTACACACAGAGAAACCAATGGATGAGCTGTGCTAATTCCATCAAGCCTACACAAGCAGATGGTTGCAACAATTTCCTTGCATTCAAGCCCCTGCCAAAACACTGACAGAAAGCCACATCTGCCACTGTCACCTACTGTTCCCCCTCCCCACCCCACCCCTCCCCCCTCTAGCGCCCACTCACACTTGAAGCCGCTGCCCATGCTGTCGGAGGAGACGCCGATGTATTTGTCCTTGTTCTTCTTGGCCTTCTTCCTCTCCTCCCGCAGCCGGTCGTCGTCCTGCACAAACTCCACCATCTCCTTCACCTTCTGCCGCACGTTGATGCCCTGGTCCTTCCCATTCTCGTCTGCGGAGGCATAGTCATCGGTTGATAAACAAAAATATATAAATATTTATGAATTATGATCTGTACTGAGTGGTGGCACAAATGAGCTTAGAGCCTGTCAGACACTGGCATAAATCCTCTGGCGTAATTGAATTGTGGTTTTAAAAGTTTTAAAAATCATTTGACATCATTTTAGCAATCCTTCAATATTGTTCAAATGGGAAAATATTCCCTAAGGACAGCCCCATATCCTTTGGTATGGGCCCAGAGACTTGAAACCTGTCTAGGCATATAACTGCACCACAATATCACTCCCTCCTTACTTTCATAGTTAGAGATTTCTTTATTGCATCATATTCCATGTATATGTGCACAGAAATCTCTGTTATGTCTAACTAACCTGCACAGAGGTTCAGCATACCCTATGCTGCCAACAGTCTGCAGCGGCCACCAGCTGTTCATGTGGACTCCATAAGCATGCACTGCACAATGGTATCGATTATCCCGAAGAAATAAACATAAACCAACATGTACTGCACTGGTGCTAAAATGTCACTCATCACTGACTCTTTGGAACTGTGCATACATAAACAATGTGCTGCTGGGGGAAAACGTTGGCCTAGAGAGGACATATTTAGGGTTCCCCACATTCTCTGACTTGACTGTTTGTGCCCAGATCACATAACACAAGATCGGTTCCTCTGGCTGTGACCGATAAATCTGTTCCCTGTATTAACCATCCAACAGGTCTGTGTTTACGCATGTTTAAAACACAGTCCTTGCATGCTTCAACAAGCACCGCACTGGATGAGACGTTTACAAAGTACCAGGCATATGATGAATGCACATGTACATACATGCTCTGCAGCCACTATATAAACACACCCAAACTTAACTGCCGTGTGTTCTCCCACCAACAACCCTCTATGAAACATACTGTTATTACGCAATAAAAACAAGCACTGACAGTAAAGCTGCATTATTCATAAAACCAGCAGCCATCGCAACAGTACAATGTGTCAACAGAATTAATGTTTGAGAAACTGCGATGCTGAGACCCTTGAGTCTACTGGAAATCATCTCAAAATCTACTCGTAAGTCTGAAAGGCAGAAACCAACAGTGGTGGTGAGTGAAATAGGATAGAATGGCTTTTGCACGTAGCAGTGACATTCCTTGCAAAGCAAAACATATGCACTGTTGCATTCCCTGGTCTAAAATCAGGGCCACTATTTTGACAACAATGTGCTCATTGTTGGTGCCCCCCCCCCCCCAATCCCAATCCTCCCCCACCTTTCTTATGCAGCCCTTGCCACTTAATCTACTAAACCCCTCTTCTACTGCACTTTTTACCCCCCCCCCCCCCCCATAAATGCACAAATAGGCTGACACCAGACATAATTTCACTGCATTTCTTACATCCACTAACTATATGCATGTGACAATAAACTTCCTTGTATCCTTGTATGTGGTGGATCCTGTTCATGAATTTTTAATGTCACCATAACCCTTAGCCACTGCAGCGGTTACACCTTTTGAGCGGGAATCTCCCTGTACACTCACCAACAAAGTGGTAGTTTTCCATGGAGCGGAGGTCATATATGTGCTCTCTGGCGCTGGTGACCACTCTCTCAGAGCCGTTTCTGATGAGGTATGCTAGTAGAAGTAAGGCCTGGGGGAGGGGAGAGGAGAGGAGGAAGAGCAAACGGTCATCACAAACCTCAACACAACACCTTTTACAACGAGCGTTTTTTTTCTTCTTTCTTTTTTAAAACAAATACAGATGGGTGATGCTTGAGTAACTGCAAAACCAGCATGAGGTGCATGCTCAATGGGGAATAGGCCCAGTTATTGTCTGTGGGTGCTTACTGCTTAGTATGACACAATGCTGATATAACAAAAGTTAAATGTTCAAATATACATATCAAAGTCAAAGTCAAATATACAAAGGCAAATTCACACATATAATTAGGCCTTACAATACAGCATACTTAAACCCTGCATTAATATTCACATTTTGCAAGGTCTACCTTGTAAACTCTTCTCCAGTTTTTCTTGTTGTCTTTCAGCATTCTGGTCCAGAGCATATTCATAACCTCAGGGAATTGTTCGTACATAAACGTGGCTCTGTAGACAGGAGAGGGAGATTACTAAATCAGACCAATTCTTTTCCACTTTTTTGCCCTAGTTCATGCATTTCACATGTCTAGACCTGAAATAAAAAATAATTTGGACAATATCTGACCGTTTTTGAAATTTGTCAAAAATCTGTCTTTTGTCCTCACCCCGGACCTTATCTGAAAATTTGGCCCACCACACTATGAAATCACTGAAAAGTACAAGAAAAAACACCACAAGCACCCTGGAACTGTTTAACTTCTACATGACCTTTGGAATACAGGATACTTAAAACCCTTCTGTGAAATAAGAATAATAAAGCTCAGGAAATTGCCAGTACATCTTGCATCAGACTAATTCCTCAATACGCCCAGTACTGTATTCTAGAAAGACTTATCATTACTTTGATGATTATAACTATTGTCTACAATATTAACACATCATTTTCAGAATAGATTTTAGACATGTTGGTGTTTTTGTGGCACGAGATGGATTGAGACTCCAGTATCCCTCTCTTCGGTCTACAAGAGAATGCTTCAGCTTCGGAACACTCACTTGGCAATCTCTCCCATGAGCTGTCCGGATGGCCCCCAGGGATCGTCATTAGTGGCTTCACGAACCTTCGACTCGATCTCTGAGTAGTTCATCACCACGTTGGTGCTGGAGAGGCAAAGGGAAGAGGAAGGCGGCCATAAATAAAAAGTGTCAGAACTTAAAGTCAGCTTAGAGAAAGGGAACTGCACATGCCTTAGCCTATCATTCAGCGTTAAGTTCTGATCTCTTTATTTGGCCATGGTGCATGGCTGCGGTGAGAGATGTGCCGAGCCCTGCCCAAACTGGATAATAGCTGGCACCCTTCTCCAATCGTGTTTACCACGGCTTACGGGGCAGGCTGAACACCCCCATCGCCTGAACGTGACTGCCAAAGCCTTAAGTGTGTGCAGCTTTGCTGTGCTGCGCTGCACTGTGTGGAATCTATCGCCAGAGCAATCACGAGGAGATCCAATCACTTCCTGTCTAGGGGTGGATTTCACTCGGCTACTCCAAGCTGTCCGTCAAACGGCAAATGGCAGGAAACAGCTGGAAAGACTTGAGGGAGGTTGTGGAAGGAAACGCAAATGGAGAGACGAAAATGACAACCATTAAATAGACAGAGAGTTGAGAAAAAAAAAGACGGAAAGAGTTGGGGAGCAGCTTTAACATATTAAATGAAACACACATAAACCTAGACACTTGGGCCACTGAAAAAACCTTTTGGCCTGAATGAAAACACTAGATACATTTTTTAAAAATGCAGAGGAAAAAAGCAAAAGAAACAAATGCCACTCAGGCCATGGTGGTGAATAACAGCTCAGACGATGAATGGTGTTATTTTACCGATTCTGTTTTCATAAACTTGGGAAACATACCACTTGAGCCTCTCTCAATTTAGGCCTCATCAGATTACTTTGGCAAGTTGAGAAACTTAAGCCCTTCTGATGAGTGAAGCTGACAAAGATGATGAATGTTCTTACCTAAAACTGAAAAAAAAAAAAAGACTTCAAACGAGTAACATTGGACTAAAAACAAAGAGGGGTGTGGCAGGTCTGAGGCCGATGGTTTCCATCTTAACCAGAACGCAATTCTTAGCTGAGCATGCTGTCGTAAATCAGGGCAACTGTGAGAGAAAGGGCCTTGCTGGGTGTTCAGAGAGAGTGTTTCTGGAATGTACCCCAGAGCGCTTGGGATTCCGATCACATTGCGACATTCACAGCCCCCATCTTACGACTGCCCATGCCTGAGCCAGCACTCTGAGCCACACAATTAACTACACTTCTTCAACACTCAGCAGACACACACACACAGACACACGGGCATTACCTTGGGGCTGTCAAATGTCCCAAATGTGTTGTGTGGTGCTGCCTCTGGTCTATTGCTAGCAGCGATCTAACAGTGACTGATGCACTGAGAACTGGCTGCTATCAAGTCAGACCTATTGACTGGTTTGAGAAGATCAATAGCCTAAATTGCAATTAGCCTGTGCTAACCCCAGTAGCAAGCAATGACTGGTCTTGGAAGACCACCTGTAAAACTAGACGGAAACCAACATATCAGACAGCCTGCAAAATGTCCTTCCATCAAACCCTCAAATAGATGAAGACATTCAGTGATGCTCTAGCAAGCCTGTTTCTCCAACAGCTGTGAGCACTTAGGGCAATCATCGCTAATATAATTTAGAGCAAGACCAGCAATCACACCCTGTACTTTCACTGCTAGTAAATCCCACTGTGTGGCTGGGTGGGAGAGGAAGAGAGAAAGACAGAGATGTCATGAGCAGAAAAGCGATCTTGGAACTTCTGGAAGTCATTACTGAAGATGGGGCTGGGGAGAGCCGATGGTAAATGAGAGATACAGGAATGCGTTGGGTGGTAGGGGAAGGTCAGCACAGGGGTGCTGGCCAGCCCAGTTCTGTATAAGCCTGCTCACAACTTCACAACACCTGCACTGAAGGTGGTGGGTCCTTCGGAGTTGGGATTTCCTGTTCGTCGAGATGGCTAATTGGCGGTTACAAGCCCACTGACTGAGTGAATCTAATTTCTAGAGGCCATGGAAAACGACAGTCATAATGTTAGAACTTGCTGGGGGCAGGGATCAGGCATTAGGCTCAAAAAGCAGGGTCTGCAGCAAACCTTACAAAAAATAGCCCAACTGCAGTTTGTCAATCACCAAAACAGGCAGTACATGCAGAATGCAGTATTTTGGACATGACAAATTTGTATTGCAACTACATTGTACTGATATTTACTGCAAAAATGCTGGACATTTGGACATGAAATTGCATTGTACTGCTTCTGCTTTATAACTGCAGTTGTTTGTCGCAGAACTGCAATTATTGTTTTGGAAAGGGTGCCTGCTTTGTCTACTTGGAGTCTGGATCCAACTACACGGCCATTACATGGCCAATTTTACTTCAGTTCTGCTTCAGCTGTCGAGAAGAACATATAGTGGTTAAAAAAAAAAAGCAGCGCTAGCATTGCCTGCCAATCTAAGGAGCATATTTGCTGTTGTGTACTCAATCTAAGGAGCATATTTGCTGTTGTGTACTCAATCTAAGGAGCATATTTGCTGTTCTGTACTCAATCTAAGGAGCATATTTGCTGTTCTGTACTCAATCTAAGGAGCATATTTGCTGTTCTGTACTCAATCTAAGGAGCATATTTGCTGTTGTGTACTCAATCTAAGGAGCATATTTGCTGTTCTGTACTCAATCTAAGGAGCATATTTGCTGTTGTGTACTCAATCTAAGGAGCATATTTGCTGTTGTGTACTCAATCTAAGGAGCATATTTGCTGTTCTGTACTCCTTCACACTCTGGTATTTGCTCATATTGCTCACGCACACACAAACCACCTCTAACCTTTGGCACGGTAGACAACACTGCCAATGAATGAGGACATAAATCTACTTCATGCAGACAGACCCACAACAGGATATTTCTTGAAGTGCTCAAACAAGCCAGAGGACAATGACAGAGTGACAAAACTAGGCTCCAGATTTCTGACAGCAAGGCAGAAATGTTAGTGTGAAAAAAATAAGTGTGATCGCAATCTATGCCATGTATCATTTTGTCTTTAGTTAGATTTCCCCCCCTGCACTTTCATATTTGAAAGGATAACACAAGCATAACATTTAGGCTAACGTTGCTGAAATGACAACAACTACCCTATGGCCTGTAACAGGTATTTTAAGTGGTCATTCTAGGCTGAACTCATCTGCAACCGGCTCCAGAATCAGAATCCAGAATCCAAGGTCATAATGACCCTGAAGGAGGATCCTGACAACCTGGGCTCTGTTCACCACACAGATGGTCATCCACCTCAGCTGATAAAAAGCGCTCCAGCTCCAACCCTTGCAAGCCCAACGGGTCTAAGGTTCCTTCCTGCCCCAATATGGAGGCAGATGGTTGGGCAGTATGCTTGAGTGACTCAAGACATCACAAAATGCTCAAAGACATTTCAGAATTATTGTGTGAGGTGTGAGTGAAAACAAGGAAAAACAGGCAAATGCTTGTCCAGACTTGGGCTAATCTTGGCCAAACCAACCAAAACCAAAATCACATGCTGAGTAAGCAACCACTGTAAATGTAGCAGCCAGTCTGGATTGTATCGGTTCAAAGATCAAGTTAAACAGCCAATAATGCCCTACTCACGGTCCCAGAAAATCTCAAGGTATAGGCCCTACCCGCACACTGCTCCACATAACGTGTTTTGTATGTGTATGTTTCACATACAATCTAAAAGTAGAAGTGAAGTGTAAAAATACGCATTTGTCTACTTTTAACAACGTGCGCAAAGCATGCTGGTTTATGATTCTATTGGAATTATATCACCAACAACAGACAGACATCAGATGGTAAAAACGCTTCAAAAACTGTAAATTCCCAGCAAGTTACCATAGTTGCAAGTGCCTTTAGACTCAGGTGAAACATTAAGGTATCCAGAAAACTCAAATGAAAACAAAATCTTTCTTAAGAGGACATTATAAATTGCTTGGAGTCCTAGGGACACCAGACAAGTCATGCACTGCTGTACCACTTCATTTTTCACACCTTGGTTTCAGTTGACTGGACACTGCCGTTTCCTCCCTTAATTGGTAGCTCTGCTGTCAATACACCCACTTGCTGACTTGACAGCGTTCATTATTTTGTAATTAGCCTAACTCTGTATGTGGCAGGATGTAAACAACATCCAAAAGGAGTTAAACATACTGTTCCCACAGTGGGCCCCCATATCTTCTGGTGTGTCAGTCTGCCAGTCTGAAGGACCATATCTGGACCTAAACCAGTGCCAGCGCTTCAACAGATTTTATTAGTAGAAACAGAGAAGACAGACCGGCAGGAAAAGAGAGAGAGAGAGAGAGAGAGAGAGAGAGAGAGAGAGAGAGAGAGAGAGAGAGCACACAGAGAAAGAGGTCAAGCGGCACAGCGCAAAGCAGGACCAACATTACAGGCAAAAAACTGCAGCACAATGAATAATGAATGGATGGTTATAAAGAAAGAGACCAGCCAGCACATCAGTGATGCCAAAGCAAACACACACGAGACGACCAAGTATGAAAATAAGGAATAAGCATCCTACTGGAATAATCTATGAGTGACAGAGTTAAGTGCCACATGCTGCTGAGGAAGAGGGGCACAAAAACACACTATCCTCGACCGTGCAATAAGCCCTTATCTTGTCTTTTCTTCTCCCTTTCCAGTAATACTCCTGCTCGCCTCAATCCCATACTGAATGAGGATGGGCCTAGTTAAGCATTCACCAATGCCATGCAGGCCTTTTGAAAACTCAGGAGCCCTTCTTGAAAGATCTCAGGGGCATTGGCTTCTCCAAAAAAAAAGAAATAAAAGAACCTTATAGTACCTAAAGCAAGAGTCTAGGGCAGCAACTTTCAGATGGCAATGAAAAGTATTTCGCTGATACAGGTATCAATAGGAAGCTATGGCAAGGGCCTCAGAAGCCGCGAGGAAAGAGGCATGTGACATTCGCCACCACAAAGCGAGCGAGAGTTTGTGTGTAGCTGTGGACGCTAGCTGGGGAAAAAGAAATCCCCCCTTGGGGAAGGGAAACGAGACTTTGTGGCGCATTGTAAAAGCAGCCGCTCTGTGTTGCGCCAGCTACTGCGGCGCTCCGCTGGTTGGCGCTCACGCCGAGTTGCATTTGAGCTGCTGCAGTGCTGTGTTAGAAGTGGCACCGTGTTCCAAGTGCTCCTGTCCTCAAAAGCCCAAAAGGATAGTGGTGGCTCAGGGGACACAGTCGGGGGGGAAATCCATCTCGGTCCTCTTGACTGCACACAGACTGCTGTCGCTCAATTACCCCGCTCCCTTTTAATTGGGCCTGAGGTAGCCTTCAGTAAAAAACTATTGACTGGACTGGAAGAATAGCACAGAGGCAATTTACAAAAACAAACTACATGTCTAATAAACAAGGTAGATACTCTGAAGTGAGTCTAGCAAAACTGTATCAAAATTCCAAACTAAACACTACACGCACATGTCAAAAAAAAATATCACCTGGAGATTCTGTCAAATTCAAAACATCAATGATCCATTCTTGTTTGTTAATGCAGCAGAGAGTTCCCCTCCATGTTGTAGCACGGATGTAAATACACTAAAACACAGCATAGGCCTCCCTGAAGTTAAGCATTATGGGCAGGTTTGTCAATATACGCCTGATCACGAAAGTCTGATATGAAACAATCACATGAGCTCCTATAGGCTACAATTTAAATCCAAGCCTATTTACAGTAACTTGGTTGGCCTCAATGTCGTTGACACGGTCCCATTTGGTCATAGTTTAACCTGTCAAATGTGTGTCCAGACAAACGTGCGCTCTGCACACACCTAAAAAGAATGCTTTCGAAGATGGCTATCTATGGGTAGACCCCAGAGTTGCAAACATTTCCACAAGAGGAAAAGATTAATGGGGACATTTGCGCATTTTAGTGGCCTTTTCAATACTGTATCACCTGTCTGTGTAGGGGAATGTTATGAGCCTCGTTTCCATGGCATTCACATGTTTTACCTTATGTCAGCGATGCTGATAATAGAACAAAGACACTGTTGATTCAGCAAAAATGTCTTATCATTAGTTGACCAATGAATAGAAACTGACAATGCCCTTTGCTACTGTGCGTCCTTCTTTACCAACTCAGGTGCTTCGGAAACAATGTTAATTTAAAACCCCAGGCTGTTCCATCTAAGAGCAGTGGGAGGCTTGTACCCATGTAACTTGATATGCCAGTGTGTTAATGAAAATCCAGCGCATGGAGTACAAATGGGAAAAGTCTGCATGACTAGGCATTTGTTTATTTGCGTCTACTTTACGTTCCTGAGGAAACTGCAACCATTCTTTTTACATAGAACTGGTCAGTACTGTTCTGACCTGACCTACAGAGAGGCAAAGAGCCTCACAGGCTGGTGAAGACCAGCTGTATTGATGGCACCCGCCATTCAGCCTCACTCATGCGTGCTACCAGCCACAGCTTCCATTACCATCACCTGACTCCAGGCTTGGTCTGGGCCGAATGGTGGTACACGTGTGCGAGAGGGAGATGGAGGGAGAGAGGTTATGGAACTGCCAAAAACGTGTAGCACAGCAAGGCCATTTCTATCAACAAGAAATGTTCATGCAAAGATTAAAATTACAGTTACTGCTTGCACAACCATTTATTATTACTATGTTGACAGAAAACTGTTCAATAAGACCACAGGACGTTCAGACATACTTTTGTTGGACTCATTGAGTCGGTAGCAAATGTGTTGATGAAGGACAGTGTCCATTCCATAACCTGGCAATATTGTACTCACAAAACAAACTGTAACTAATTCATATACAGAGTCAATGATTGTGTGTGGGCTAAAGAGTGTGTGCAAGGATTGTTGAGACAGAGCTGTTTTCTCCATCAGGTCTCAAGAGGGTTTAACCTTTGAACCTTTCCCTCAACAAGCATGGCTTTGTTTAAGCTCAGGGGGGTCATGCTGAGGGAGTGACCACAGAGGCCCATTTACTGTAGAGAATGGTGAAAAGACGCTTGGGAAACTTGCCTGATCAGGTAGGCCCGCTCACACCTACTCACACCTGAGCTATTCAGCTCAAGCATTTTTCTCCACTTCTCCTCATTTTGATGCATATGAAGTCTGGAGTTTCGATTGCTTACCACACCCTATTATCGTTTATGACTGGTTGATCCATGGGGAATGATATAACATTGGAAGGTCACCACCAGAACCAGCCATACTACAACAAATTTGCCAATACATGCCTTAATGTGGGAGATCAAACAACTGGAACAAGCTTTCAGTTGTATCACACATGAATCCAATCTCTCACACACCATATCATATTTGATGTTTTCAAATCGACTGTATACAAGTTGGTTCGTTTAGGTTTACGAATTACCAAAGATCACAACAGGCCAAATCAAGTCAAAGGATAAAGCAAAACCCATTGCTTCAACCGAAGTTTCATCCTACAGTACCATCACAGATAGACCCGGTGCATTTAATACTAACGCATTTCCTGAGGGAACAGTCGTTAATGTCAAATGTATACAAAAATAAGGTTAGCGTTATTGAATACATGTATCTACTTGTCATGCATGTAATTTGGGAACTAAGGGTAACGTTAACGTTACTTAACGTAATGCATGTGCTGCTTCCAAGTCATTGGGAACAGGATCGACTAGCTTACAGTAATCCTTGTAAACAAAACAGTGTGTTTGATGGCGTTACTTAGCTAGAATATGAAATAAAACAATGATAGCTAACGTCAATTAAATAATAACAATGACTTTAATGAATGACAAAATGTGTCGCCACTTCCAGTTTTTTCGTTTTCCATCTAGCTAGCCAACATTAATTGCTAGTTAGCAAACTACACGAGGATCATTTGTAAAGAAATACCAAAACATTTCGACAGTTTTTGACAGCTGTAATGGTTTAGGTTTCGGCGCATAAAGCTTGCTTAGCCTTTGAAGTTAAGCAATTATGATGAGTTTATTTGCCAGCAAGCTTTGCTTAGCTACCGACTTAGCTAGCCAGCTAACAATAACAAGGGCCTCAACATGTTGATGGCTAGCTTACGACTCAGAGGGCAAACAGGACTGTCGCAGTCATACGATATATACTTTATTTTAACCATTAAACTAATTGCAACATGAAACACAATACAATATAAATATGAATAACGTTATGTTTAGCCTGGGCGAAAGGCTAGTTGGATAAGCTAACACTTCTTATCATTCGGGGATAGAAATAGTGACAGGTAACATTAACGGTAGGGCTTATTCAGTGGATATATCCAGATAGAATTGTTGTGCAAACGGTACTGAAAACCAGAACTCGTGGTGGAAAGACGCGTCAGGAAAGCTTCATATATGTAGCATTTCGTTTCAGTGTCTATTTTGTACATATTAAAGGCTGTCATAGAAACCTCTGTCGGCTAGCAAGCTAGCCATCAGCTGAGCCCATAGTGTGACGTCACGTGCGGGCTACGTGTTTCCCTTGTCTAGATAAGTAGCCTTTAACTACGGGCCTTGCTAACAAACGGTAAAAAGAAAA
Source organism: Alosa pseudoharengus (assembly GCF_046254945.1). Lineage (NCBI taxonomy): Eukaryota > Metazoa > Chordata > Actinopteri > Clupeiformes > Clupeidae > Alosa > Alosa pseudoharengus. The sequence continues at coordinate 12,305,075 of NW_027468870.1, forward strand.
CAGAACGCATACTTACGCTTTATCAACCAGCTCCCTGACTTTCCACATATTCAGCATCCTCTCACTGTAACTGGGGCTCTCCGCCTCAATATCTCGTCGTCCTTTTCTGTAATGCCCACCGATGGACTTGGATTTCTGTTACCGACAACCCCAACCCCTTCTGCCTCTCCAGTGCTGATAGCGGTAGCGGCGGGGCCGGATAACTTCAGTTACTACGACAACATTCTACGTACGTCATATCCCAGCGCCTACGGTTTAGCTCACCCCCATGGCAGAAAATGTAGTTCTTTTATAAGTAAATAGACAGAGACAGAGTAATTAAATTGTTGGTCTGTCTGTGTTGAAATACCAGGGTGAATAATGCAATGTTGTTGGTGCATATCGAAGTAGTGGCATATGTTTTGGTGCATTTACCAATGCGTTGCCATTCCTTGGCATCAAGGACTGAACCCCTCTCAACCGAAGACTTTTAAAAACCAACATCACCCCCTACAAGTTCACCATCTGACTAGGCTGTTGGCCATGCATGACCCATCAATCAAATTCACTGAAATCGCCAACCTGTTGTAACCTAACATAGCCTAACAAATCCAATAGGCTAAGGATTTGTTGACACCATAGGATTAGCTTGAAGTGACACAGGGCCACTAGCAAAACTTAGACTTCATCATAATCTTTTTTTCAACAGTTTGTAGCCTAGCCCAGAGCCATATCTCTCTATGGCTCTGGCCTAGCCTATATCCTTAGGAAACATAGCCTCTTGTTATAACCTGGGCAGGGGTCTCAAACTCAAATGAGCTGAGGGCCACTTCTGCCAATGTCATCTGATTGGAGGGCCACGTCAGTGTTAAAGGAATTATCCGGAGTAAAATGCACTTTAGATCAATTTACGGATGATTGGGAGTACATACGTTGAGTTGACATCCAAATCATGTCATTCGGATGTGTTTTGTTACCGTTTTTAGTCAAAACTAGTTAGCGTGGAAGTGAGAAGGGCATATTATTTCGCCGCTACAAAACGCTATTTTTATACCTCTTCTACAGTTCCAAACAACATTACACTTACGTGGTAGTGAGTAGAGGGTCCCTAAAGCCAAACCGAAGTATCCCGAGGTCTTTATGTGGTCGGATAGAGAGTCCAGAATGAATTTCATCAAGCCAGTACCTTTCCGGAAATGTTGCCATCTTTGCTGCCATCTTTAGGGGAAAGTCTGTAGGAGTCGATTGCCAAGTGTGCTCTGGAAATTCACAATTTCGTCGCCGTTTAAAAAAAAAAAAAAAAAAAAACATAGTCCAGTCCATACAACTTAATTTCAATTTCAAAAGAAATACTGGACTATGTTTTTTTTTTTTTTTTAAACGGCGACGTGTTTTCTTACTCATACAAGTATTTCCTGAAAACTTTGTGCAGCGATTTTGGGTTTGAATCAAGCTCTGGATGTCTAGCAAATAGTGGAGGAGAGTACAAATGAGATGTGTCACCGTACTTGGATCTATCGTATATTTTAATCAGTATCGTTGTTTGTCGCAATTAAAAATACCCTCAAGGGCCGGATTACATTATTATTTTGACATACGTCGCGGGCCGGGAGTTTGAGACCCCTGAACTAGGGAATGCAGCTTCTTTTAGGCTACAGCAAGTCACAATCCACTCAGACTGTATAGTCTATGTGTTCAAGAGTAAAGCCAATCAAACTCGCAATTGATTTCAAACCATTAGCATTGTTATTATGTATGCTTTCATTATTCTCCCATTTCTGTATCTATTTTTTTCTCTCAATGTTAAATTTGATGACTTTCGATGAAAATCCTGTAGATGGCGCTTGCCAAATCGAACAGAAATCGTCTAGCATTGTCTTAATTTTACAAAATATATATTCTTTTCGTCAATCTACTGTTTTGGTCTACTGTTCTACCTTGTGCACGAGCAGAGATGAAGCTGACCTAAACCTCGCTTGAATAAACGAGGCCAAGATGCCGCTAACTTGAGTTAATGGAACGGCTTCAGCCCCAAGTGAAAGCCTACGCTAGTTCAAGCCAGGCTATTTCTGTTAAGCGCCATAGCGAGGTTGATGGAATACCCCCCTGGATGCCAGCCGAACTTAGCCCCGCCTACAACATTTGAGGTCGGGATGTTCGGTCTGGACTTGTTCCGTTGTGGAGCCACTATTCCTGAACCAGAGCGGTTCGGACCAGAAGCACTCCTGAACGGTTTTGTTCAGAGCAGAAAATGCCACTGTGTTTGACAGAGGATAGATGTAGGGTGTTGTGACAAAATATTAGCTTTTGGTATACGATGTCTTTGTAAATAACGTTTAATTACAAAGTGTTTCATTCATCCCGGTTTTCCCTAACAAAAACGCTGTTGCTAGAAGGTAGACATTTAGATTTTGTCATCGCGTCTGTTATACTGTAGAAGATATTGACAGTGCAAAAACGACCAGAAAACAGTGTTAAGGCAAATGTGGAGAAGGATGGTTGGGGTGTTCTTACTACAGGATTCACCCCCTGTATCGGTTGAAACATGCACCATAATCACATCCCAATGGAGCTGTATCAGACTCAAATTCTGACTAGAATTGAGTATGACGACGTCAGGCTACCAGAGAGGTAGCTCACCCCTCCCTTTAGTATTCCCAGAGAAATTCCATGCAGGGTTTTGTTTTTGTTTGGAGGACAGGCTGCACTTATTTAGTTTCCAGTTTTCCTGAGTCTGGGGGCTATTACAAGTACGAGGTTCAGTGAAAAACCTGGGTAAATTAACTCAGAGTATGTGGTAAACCTCTTAATAGAAAATGGATCATTCTCCTAACTAAACAATCCATAGGGCTCTTGTTGTAGGAGGTTTACCACTTATACTCGGAGTTAACTTACCCAGCTTTGTCACTAAACTTGGAATACCCCCTGGCTGCCTACAGAGACCAGGTTTTTTTTTACAGTGTTCTCACCTCATCGTCCTTTACCAGCAACCTTTCGCTCAACACCACCATCTACAGGCTGATGGGTGTACAGTCAGTTAATGTACACATAAATTATTATTATTTTTTTTGGAATTGTTATGGGCTAGGTTGACGTGGGCCCTTGAGACCAACATGCCATCAAAATCCTCGGTGCCACAGTTCAGGTATAGGTATTTAGAAAAAATGAATTTTTTGGGTTTCGGGGGGCCCATCGCATCGTAGACCAAAAATTCAAGTTGATTGGGGGGGGGCTTATCTCCCTATGTCTTTTCCATGTAGTGTCTCATTTCTCTGTGTGCATGCCAAACATGGTGTTTGTAATTATAAAGACTCTGTAAATGACAAACAAAATAGAATTTTGACACAAAATAAACTGAAATATTAACACACGCACAAATATAAACACACAAATACACACAGCACACAAATATAAACATGTAGGCTGTACCTGACCAGTAACAGTTGCAATGCCATACTGCTCGCTTATGAGCGTATAGCAGAGGAGGTGATGGAGGTGGACCACTGGAGGGTGCCATCTTCAAGAGGATAGACAACGTTGATGTGTGAAAGGAGGGATGATTTTGTTCCAGATAGATAGATAGATAGATAGATAGATAGATAGAAAGGTAGATAGATAGACAGACCTCAGAGATGTCCATCTCTTATTAATTATCCCGATTCTAACACACTACACATTTACCTGATTACAGGACCCAAGAGAGACAGACGTTTAAAAACAAACAAACAGAAAACAAGTATCTTAGAGCGCATTTAATAGGCATATTTTTCTTTAAGAAAAGCTATCTTACATGCTTTTGAGTTGTCACTTCTGTCCCATTTTTCCTCCACTACAGCAACACTTTAATCCATCCAGTCCATGGTCCTTGCCAATGTTCCAGTCTGATCATTAAAGTGCAATGCCAGTCCCTCTAACCTAACAAACAGAAAGAGCTAATTTCCTTAGCAAATAAAATGGAACTTTTATAATTGGGCATAATGACAAATGATGTGGGATAGCCCATAAGTGTGTGACAATGCAGTAAATTTGCAGTAATGTGCAGTGTTCAAGTGATAATTCGGTAAGTATGAGTTAAGTCCCCCTGAAATGGCCAAAGTACATGTCTTTTTATAATAATCTTTACTGTTTGGAGTGAGGTATAGAGCTCCAAAGCCAACTAGCACTGTTGCCAAATCCTCTCATAGCACTGTTTCTCAGCAGAAGCAAGATTTCCCCTGTTCTCTGGAGCTGTGTTTTGAAGTGGCAAGCTGATAGACTCTCAGAAGTACATAAGACACAAAACATTTTTGTGCAGGCCCTCGCAGATTCCTTATAGCTGCGATGACATTACGTTTCTATAGAAGTGTTCCAGATGGGGTTTTCCGGAAAAAACTTTTAGCTGTGAGATATTTATGTAGAAAATAGTTATAGACTGAAACCTATAATGACTTTTGTTACTTGTTCTTGATGCTCATCACCAGAGGGCAACATTATCCTTGCAGGAACTCAAGCTTAGCTGAAGTGAGGCTTCACCCCCCCCCCACCCTAAGACACAAGCTGACTGCTGTGATGAATCAGCTATCAGCTATCAGATCTCAGCATCAACCTCCTCAGCCACCACTTGCAGTGGATGCCCTTGCTGATCTGTAAATCCATTCCTCCTACTTTCTCACAATCCTCAAGTTATAAGAGTGGAAAAAACAGGTTTAGGTGGATCAGTTGTATGGTTCTACAGTTGTATTGTTATATGTTCAAGGTGGTGTTTGATATGTAATGGTCACATAGTCTGCAGAATACTATAGTTTATATAGTATTTCTGAAGGTTCTACCACACTGCTAACCAATATGCATATTTGATTAGATTAGCTATTATTTTAACTCTTGGTTATTGGTGGGTCCTCAAGTTAAAACACATTAAATATCAAGAACATTACTCAGCAGTGAGCTGCAACCACATATTAGCCCTCCTAAATTAGACACTGCAGACAGAGGAAGGCAGCATACTGACATGAAAGCTTTCTGTCAGAGTGTGAGTGAGTGCTATCTCTTTTAGGCCAGCCTGAACAGATGGGCCAAAGAGCACAAACAGGCCTTCAACAGAAGCATCGGCATCTCCAAACAACAGCTCCGCATCAGGCCGAGCAGCCCATCTCCTCCCGTGCTGTAGCACTTTAGGCTCCTGGCTCCATCAAGCCTGTCACCGGGACAGACAGCAGGCAGCCCGGGCTGGATCCGCCTCGTGTCAGCTCCGATTCCAAGCCCATTTCTCAGAAACTCGTCTTGATGCTCTTTGCTCTCTCTCTCTCTCTCTCTCTCTCTCTCTCTCTCTCTCTCTCTCCGAAACACACACACACACACTCTTTTTTGTTTTTTGAGTTTTTGCTATGTCTTTCCATTTATCTCCGGCACTTTCTCTCTCTCTCTCTCTCTTTCTTTCTCCCAAATCCTCTCAACATGCTTATGTCTGTGTGCATTTTATGTGTGTATAAATTCACCAGGGGGTTTACGAATTTTGAAGAATCTGCATCTCTCCACAACATTCTCTAAAACAAACACTTGCTGAAATATATAAATAAATAAGCAGACAATGACAGCCACACACACACACACACACACACACACACACACAAAAAAACATTTAAAAAAAAACTAAACTTGAGAAAAAGTTGCAGCGCTTGACATAAGACTGCACTTAACGTCCCCAAGTTTCTGTGCCTGAGCAGACCATGTCAGGGCCATAGCTGTCACCCACACCGCATGATGCACGGTTTAACAGACCTGAAGACATAATCAGAGCACTCACAAGCAATCTGATCACGTTGACACATGAAGGCCGGGAGAGATTGACAGGGAAAATCTGTTTCTGGCCCCGCTAATAAACTATTCAGGAGTGTTGTGGCCAATGGGAGGAGGCTTTAAGTAGTAAACAATGTATTTCAGAAGCACTTAGTCTCAGATCTTGCTGAAATTGCTGAGCATTGTCAATGCGATCAGGCACAAGCAGACTGCGCTGTCAACCCTTCTTGTCATACTGAATGCAATTCAAAGGAACTGCTTCACTGTGTTTTCTGAGTGCCATTGTAAGAGATCAGTTCAATTAATTGATAAGTAAAAGATGTACAATTGAGTAGAGATCAATCGTTATGTGTTATTAGGTTATCAGAGGTGTGCCAGTGTTTTGAATGAATGGTCTAACACAGGGGTTTTCTACCAGTGGTCCCACTTGTGGTCCGTGAGGACTTTGCCAGTGGTCTGTGACCATGGATTCAGTCATGTAGTTGCAATGTGGGAATCAGTATTTTTATTCAGTGGTGGTCCTGGGGTTGTGCAATTAGCCAGAATGGTGGTCCCTGGTTCACAATCAGTTGAAAACCCCTGGTCTAACACATAGAATGTACTATTACACACCAAGCCAAGCAAAGTGATGACCTGTTTGTTCAGCATTTAAAATGTAACAGGAAAAATGATTAAAAAGTCATTATGTTATGAATACTCTAATTTTTCCCCAGGTAGCTCAAGAAATTCTACGTTGTTGGTACATGAATTGATTAACTATATTTTGAGCACATGAATGAACATAAAACAGATCAAATCATTGATATGTGAAGATACAGGACTCTTTAGAAATCATTGTACATTCCAGAAAAAAGAGTAGGCTATAAAAATGTGAATGGTAGGTTTCAAACCTTAAGATTAACAATATATATATATATATATATATATATATATATTAATTTTATTAGGAGTTATTAAAGCAACCTCTTGAAGGCTTTTGTAGGTAACTTATTTTGATAAAATTCTTAAATTCATTTTGAAGGTTTATGGACATGACTTTGTCACATGTATCACTGAAATACAAACAAATGAGATACAAACTAGTTAGTCTAGATAGTCTTTATCGGTTCCAACTCACCTAGTTATGATTCAAAGACAAGTCTGTGGGCTACAGTATGTTCTGGTTAGAAGACAACTTCTATGATGTCTCTTTTTTCAGTTGTTAGTTGTTTCCCTTTCTGCCACTAGAGGGCACTGTAACTCTGTTATTACACCACTCTAAATTTGCCAAAACAATTGGCATAGCATACACCAGAGATTCACTCAAAAATAACTTTCCCAGTGTGTACAGTGAGAGACTTTCCCACCCAGTGTAAATATGTCAGTATAATTGAATATATTAACATTCAATTATTACTATAATAAGATAGTAGTTGTAATATGTAATATGTTACAATCAACATTCTGGTAACTTTACAAACAGGTTGAATAGATATTGAAAAATATTTGCTTACCAGTTAAATTATCTGACACATTAAGAGACCATATGTGAGTTCATCTGTATTGCTTGTAGTATTATTGTATGTATTGTTTGTATTGTGTTTGATTTGTTTGTTTTTGTTTGTTGGTGTCTCTCTCTCTCTCCCTGTGTGTGTGTGTGTGTGTGTGTGTGTGTGTGTGTGTGTGTGTGTGTGTGTGTGTGTGTGTGTGTGTGTGTGCTGTTCTTAAATGGAGAGTAAAAAGTGGGAGATGTGACCTGTTGTGTATGCTGGGGTCAAATGATCTATGGCATGTGGGTGTGTGAGACGCATATCGCTTGGGAAAAAGAGCAGAGGTCCAAGAGTGGTCTGCGCTCCAGCCAAAAACAACATCCCCAAATAAAAAGCCAAGTGAGTTGAGAGAGATGGAGGGAGGGAGGGAGGGAGGGAGGGAGTGAGCGAGGGAGGGAGAGAGAGAGAGGGAGAGAGAGAGAATAAAAGAGAGATATTCTAGCCAATGACTGTGATTGCAAACCTGAGAACTAAGACGTGGGCATGCACATCTGCAGTGCTGTGGAATGAGACGAAAAGCCACAAATAAGGAACGCTGCATTTCTGATGAAACGGCAAAATGGAAAAGAGAAATCCTCCGTCTCAATCACACACACACACACACACACACACACACACACACACACACACACACACACACACACACACACACACACACACAGTGTTTCACAGCACTTAGGTCTAATTGCATCCATATGACAACACCAAAAAAGAATAATGGGAAATTTGGATTGTTTTGTTTATATCTTTTTTTCCATTTTGTGTTTTGTTAAACTATAAAGAGATGGAGAGAAAAGCTGGAGCAAGTCCGTGACCGCCGATGATGATCTGACCACATCTGCCATGGGAAATTCAGCTGAATAAACAAGCCCCCTCCATTAGTACTCATGGAAATTGACAAATGGCTTGGCCGCCATGTTGTTTCACTCGTCATGTTTATTACCCCCTTTTCCCACTTTTTGGTCCGCAAAAGGTTTTAAACGTACTTAAGTATAGGCTCAGTTCATCTTCAGTCTACACGCCTCCTCTGTGACTTCAGTGATGAAGTAATTGGTTAAAACAGGTGCATGGGTTCGCTGTTAATAATATACCGTAGTAATTTATCAGTCTGTTGTTGGCTCTTTTTCGACATAAATATACAATATCAAATGTATCGTTTGTGCTACATCATAGATTTTGCAGCTGCATGGTTCTTAAAAATATTCCTAGTCGAAACCAAGGAGCGTTGCTGTATGTTAGTATGCAGGCTGGCAGAGTGGATGATGATTGTGTAGTAAACCCATACTATGGAGGTAGCTGTAATTGCAGACATTTGCCCTATCAGTGTTGGCGTTTCACAGTGCCCCAGCCCTTAGCCACCCATGGGAATGTTTTCTGATTCCGCCCGTCAGGCTCCCAGCCAACATTTCACCTAAGAGCCGTAAACGCCTGGATCACATGGTCGTTTATGAACCGTTTAGGCTGACGTGAAAATTGCCATAATGTACTCTAGTTAGTTTTCTTACTCTTCTTTTTTTCCCTTTTTTTTCTCTCTCTCTCTCTCTCTCTCTAATTTCTCTTCATGTTGTTCTTTTTCTCACTGCTTCCATACCCTTTGTCTGTGAAGCTGTAGTTTGCATTCCAGGAGCTGTGTGTTTGACTCTGCGTTCCTCGCTGGTGTTAAGCCTTTTGGGGAAAGCTGTCAGTGCCATGGTGGCGATGATGGCTGGAGACGCATAAAAAGTGGGCATAAAGTGTTGGCCGTTGGAACTAGGGTAACAGCGCAGAGGGAGGCCAAGGGGCCAAAAATAAACAGGGGACTGACATCCGATGGCCCTGAAGAGAACCCTTCCTCCCTTTCTCCCTTGCTTTCTTTCTCTTTCTCCCTTGCTTTCTTTCTCTTTCTTTCTTGGGTTTCTCTCCACTGATCTGACAATAGATACCTCCAGCTCTCTCTCTCTCTCTTTTTCCTTCCCTTGCCTCTTCTCTTTTCAGTCTTTGTATAGTTTTCCTCTATTGTCGTCTTTTTTCCCTCCGTTGTCCAGTATTCTAGCTCTTTCTGTTGTGATCCTCTTCTGGCTTGCTGTTTCCCTCCTTCTTGTTGTCCCTTTCTCTTTAGTCGTTCTCTGGTTTCCCTCTCTCATCCTCTATTCCGCTCTGTCATCCTCCCTGTGTCATTTCACTCCAGTTGCCCAATATTCAGCACCTTCTCCCTTCAGCACAGCTCCCCTGTTTTATCGACAGCGGCGGTGTTTAGCCTCACTTTTTGAAAATTTATTTATGGCACAAACAGGCAGACAGAGAGAAAGAGAGTCAGAGCAACACATTCCTCTGCTGTTACCAAAATAAACTGGGAAGTAACAGGGGAGGTGGAGGAGAAAAAGGGCCCTTGTTCCTTGCACTTGCATCTGGGGAGCACTGGGACTTAACCTCATGGGAAAGCGCCTGAGCTTACATTTAAAGGGGTTGGATCGTTTCTCTTATCGCGGGTGAAAAAATGAAAGGATGAGGGAGAAGAAGATAGAGAGAGAGAGAGAGGGAGAGAGAGAGAGAGAGAGAGAGAGAGAGAGAGAGAGGGGAGCAAGATCCCCTTTGGAGCACAGCTATAGCATAAGAGGCAGTGAACCTGGTGTCAGTCATGGCTTTTATTTATTTATTTATTTCTGTTGTGATTGATGTCAGTAGATTTTTTAAAGTGGTCCAAGAGCCTCAGAGAAGCTCAAAGTGTCATGCAGGCCCCTGTGGCATGCACCACCATGTCGGGGCAGTGAAATGCAACCACCACTATTCCCAAAGTCTCTGGACAGCCCCATCTCTCTCTCCCTCTCTCTCTCTTTCTCTTTCTCTCTCTCTCTTACTCTTTCTATCAGTCTGTCTCTCTGATTCCTGTCTTCCACCCTACACGCCATCATTCTGATCTCCAAAGCATATGCTCTTTTACGGCCACATGCAATTAACTATTTAATGGGTGGAGAGGAAGGGGGGGGGGGTAGATGGAGATACGGACCACCCCACCCCTACGCCTACCCCTCCCCACCCCCCATTGAAAACATCTGGAGTCATTAACAGTTAATGCCGGAGATGGAGTGGATGGGGCGAAAATGGGTGACGCTCAAGGACACACACGCGTGCGGAGCATTTTAAAAAACGTACAGCGAGCGAGTGTTCTAGAGGGGGGGGGGGGGGATGACACAAATTGTCAGATTTCCCTATGCAGCTCAGAATATGTTGCTTATCTGAAACCCAAGAAGCCTGAGAAAAGGCAGCTTACAGCCAAGCACATCAGCACCAGCAACAGTGGCAGCGACAGGCGAGGCTGGCAGTGCAGCCCCAGTGAAGGTACTTCAGCAGAGAGCTCCACATTTGGGGCTGTTTTTCATTTCAGAACTATTCCCTTTCTCTCCACATTTAACAATATAAAAACCACAAGTCAAACTCAAAGACAACAAAAGAAAAAAGAAAAAGGGGAGGGGGCTGAGAAAGTCAGTCATGTTCAGTCATTATTAAGATACTTTTTACAGGTTTTTGTTTTGTATGTTTATTAGACTGATAATAGATAGCAGATTTGCAGGGTATAGTTTTGCATATTTTACCGAAATTTTCTCTGGGAAAACCAGCTTTTTGTATACACAAGGCACATCTTAATGTGCATTATAGATTAGATTATCCAGAGATACTTTGATTTTGATTTGATATTTTGATTAAGAAGAAATAAGAACATAAAAAATGTTCTGGGTGCCAATAAGAATGATGCATAGAATTTTATTTGCAATTTGGTGGTAAGCCCTCACCAGGCTATATTCCATGGGAATAGCACAACTCAGAGAGAGTGAGAGAGAGAAAGTGAGAGAGAGAGAGAAAGTGATAGAGAGAGAGAGGGAGAGAGAGAGAGAGAGAGAGAGAGAGAACGCATACCAGGGAATTTACATTCTTAAAATAACACTGCCTTGACAGGCAAGTCTCCACCATAGCGCAGAGGGTGTTGAAACACCGGTTTGCAAACATAGTCAACTCAACGAGCCGATGTGACCCGTGACACTACAGGAGAAAACAAATATTATTACTTCTCGGCTAGCAGGAAAGTATGGCGCGTCGGGAGAAGGTGTAAATTGTTTTCAGGCTGTCATCTTTAAGAGCTGTTGAGATCAATTAAAGATGTTGTGTTTACGCAGGTTTAATCTGAGAACAGTTGTGGAAAGTCAAACTATTCCTAGTGGGCTTCTTCATTGGAGAAGTGTGAGTGCCACAAAGTAATTAAAAAAGACTGTAAAAAACCCCTTTTCGCTCTGTCCTCAAGAATAAATACTACATTACAGAATCACCTTGTTAATACATCAGGATTAATATTTGCATCATCCTTTATTCTGAGTTCAAAACACCAATCTTTTAGTTGTACTGTGCTTAGTGTATCAGGCCAACATTTATTCACAGGTATTTTGTGTGGTTCAGACATCTTGCGTTATTCCTTTTTGAAGTATTAGAGTTTAAAGATGGAGGTTTAGTTAGACGAGTATCCATGCACACTCAGACAAATCAAATACAGGAATGTTCCTAACAACGCGAAAAGCAGTAAACCATCATCTTGACCAAATAGCTGACCTCAGCATCTCAGAATATCTGCTTTGAAAGATAAGTAATAGCGGATGATGGCCCTCTAGGGCTGTCGGACAGGTGACGCGGTGCTGACTGACAGCCCGAGCCTTCTGCAGCCCTTCCCTCTCAGAAGCTCCTGAGAGCAGCATGTTTTTATAGGCATCCTCAGAAAGGGCGCAGCGCGCAGGATGGAAACGAACAAGCACTGGGAACGACCTTTTAAGCCAAACTGCACAGACAGGAAAGCAGAGGGATGAGGTCGTGAAACACAAGAAACCCAGGAGAAGGAGAGTGTGCTGTTTGTGGAACCCTGTCAGTGTTTACGTCCAGGCAATGATGTGTGGAATTACACCCCCCCCCCCCAAAAAAAAATCCCCCTTTTCGTCCAGGCTGTCCACCGACAACGGCAGCCGGCCCCCTCCTACCCCCCTGAGAATACCCTGCTTTCCACACCGGTGGACCCCGGTGCCTGATTATAGGCCAGACTGGTGGTGGTGTGGGGGGATAGTTTAGAGTGAAGGGGTGGCGGGGTGGGGTAGGGTGGGGGGATACTGATGGTGGTGGTGATTTGACAAAAGAGAGAGGAAACAGAGGAAAATTGGATAAATGCCTTAAGGCCAAACTGTAAAACCACCTTTTTGGTTGTTCACCTGCCACAGTGAATAAGAGCTCAGTCTCCCTAGATGTGTGTGTGTGTGTGTGTGTGTGTGTGTATGTGTGTGTGTGTGTGTGTGTGTGTGCGTGCGTGTGTTTTTGCATGTATGTGTGTCTCTAGACTATGTGGTGTGGTTGGGTGTTGTGTGACAGATTGAGGTTCGAGTGTGATTTATGTGGGTACGTAAGATCACTCCATGAGACGATACTGGGATCTGGCTCTGACATGCACTGAAAACATGGTTTTTATAGCTAAATAAATCATTTCTTGACAAAATATGATGTGTGGAAAATTCTTGAATCTTCTCGCAATTTAATTCCAACATGGTGAATATCTCAAATGCTTTAAAATGGCCTCAGCAAAGAAGTATGCCCAAACGGGGCCAAGCAACACCAGTGCGGTTGCATGGACGGCCTAGGGCTTAACCTCATCGCAAGCCATTGGCATATCCAACCGCCTCTCTGTGCTGCATCTGAGAACTATTACGCTGTACCGCTTTACATATGCGATCGCCAACCTCGGCCCCCCACACACACCATAGCCAAGTCAAACAAGAATGATAGGCAGCCTGCCTCCTACTGATATAAACAGGGAGACACAGAGAGGTCAAATGTAAGTCTCTCTCTCTCTCTCTCTCTCTCTCTCTCTCTCTCTTTGATTATGTGTGTGTGTGTGTGTGTGTGTGTGTGTGTGTGTGTGTGTGTGTGTGTGTGTGTTTTAAGCACCCATACCACAGTCAGCTGGCATGATTTACCAAGATTTCCCTGGGAAACAGTTGAGACAGATGAAAAGTGGCTGAATTCATAAAAGTGTAAGGTGAATGAGACATTCAACTGCTAAAAGTTGTCAGGGTAAAAAAAAAACACTTTCTTCATGACTACATCCACAGACATATAAAAGTGGAGCACAACAGATATAACACAGATCAGAGGCCTGAGGAAAGCCAAGACAACAACATTTTCTCATCAAACTAGCTGTCCAATTGCTGACTCTGGAACAGCCCTGGTCCCGCACTGGCACCAAGCCACAGACTCAACACCAGATCTCCGCCAGCGCTAGCTCCGACTTGCGGTGTATTTATATGGAATAATGATGTGGACATCTGTGGTTTTGCACATACTTAAAGGGCCTCCAAGTGCCTTCACTCAGTGTAACTCTGCCAACATGTGCCCAGACTAAAGAGGAAATGATGTCGGACGTTACAAAATGGGGATGAGGAAAACCAGAAAGTGGAAAAAGTAAGTATTTGTTGCTGCCGAACTTTGCCACCACTGTCATGCTGAAAAGTGAAATGTCACACTACATAAAA
>NW_027468870.1:12326393-12328893 GCF_046254945.1 Alosa pseudoharengus
AGCGTCAAACCCATACTCCATATTGCTGGTATAGTGCATATGCCAAAGTATTTTTGAGCAGATTACACAGGAGAGATGCAGTGAGAACAGGAGAGGGGTGGAGAGAGAGAGCGAGAGCGAGAGAGAGAAATTGCAACTCCCATTTGTTCTTTTTAGCTGTCTTTAAAGTAACTCAGTGTTTATTGACATGCCCATCCTTAGAATAATTATAACTCGATCATTTCTTCTTTTAGGTTGTTAGACTTGATCATTTTATGTTATTCCATACAGAGGGCACAGCAAAGATTTTCCACCACTTCCTTCCCAAATCACAGTCCCCTGAGATGGCAAACTTCAAAAAGAAGGAGATTTCCTCTTAGATGACAGCTCTTTCACACAATATCAAAGAACGAGTGTCTGCAAATCCGTTTGAATCTCACCAATAATAAATAATATGTCCACATCTCAAGGAAACAAGCCTGTGTGGAAATGTCTTTTTTCTTCTGTTGGAGTCATGACCGTGATGGACTGGATAAGACAAAAGAGGAGGGAAAAAAAGATGTTTTGGGGAGGGTGAAGAATCGTAGAAGGATTTGAATGTAGTGTGTTGCAGTCAAGACTCAAATCTGAATACAGTGGAAACAATACTGCTGGCAGAGTTCATCGCTTGCATACACATGTGTGATTGTGTGTGTTTCTGTGTTTGGGTGTATCTGTTTGTACACATCTGTGTGTGTGGCCACTCATGTGTGTGTGTGTGTGTGTGTGTGTGTGTGTGTGTGTGTGTGTGTGTGTGTGTGTGTGTGTGTGTGTGTGTGTGTGTGTGTGTGTGTGTGTGTGTGTGTGTGTGTGTGTTTGTGTGTGTGCACTTTTCAGGGAGCACCTGGAGAGAAGACAGGCCGATTTCCCGGAGGGAAAAACTCCTCAAATGACTTATTCATGAGCTGATGAACTGAGGGACCACCTAGAGAGAGTGGGTAGAGAAAAAGAAAGAGAGAAGGAGGGGAGAGAGGGAAAGAAGGAGATGGAAAGAGAGAGGGAGGGAAAGAGAGAGGGAGGGAAAGAGAGAGATGGTGTCTGCCACTCCTGCCTGCCAAAAGAAACTCAAACTAATTAAGCTCCCCTCATAATTGCCTATGCTATAATTGCTCTTATCAGAAAGAACAAGCCTACCGTCATTAACCCAGATGTTGTATTTGGGTTACAGTAAACGACAAACTTTTCCCGGCAGTGGGTCCCATCTTACTGCAGGTCCAGCGATGACTTAATGGTGTTATGTACTATTACTATTGGTCATAACTTACTTTAAACTTCTCTGTTGTTTGGAACTATTGTTATGCACAATGAAACCAGTGCTGGTATCGTTATGTTTACTGGTACTATTCCCTAGTGTTGTGTATTATTATCTTGGATGTGCGCGTGTGTTTATTTTTGTGGTTATGTTTTGTTTCTGTGTACTGATTGTTTTGTCCAATGAGTAGTTGACCGTGCTAGTTCCCATGTGGCTAAAAAAAAGGGGTTCTTCAAAAGAGGTCAAAAGGCTGGACAAATGTGGACTTCTTTAGACGCATCGTCACAAAAGTACTTTAGTGATAACTGCTCTCCAGGACGCGGAAGTGGAGGCTGCTGTCCTTGAGTGACTGCTGGTGCATCGGTCCTCGAAGGAGTCCTCACGGGATGCGAGGGGGAGCATGGGGACTAGTGCCGGAGGAAAGGGCCAACGAAGGCAAGGAGCTTCTCTTCCCTTCGGCCCTCTCAAAGACAAGCAGCCTTGGGAGACAATATGACAGGCCTCCAGAGGGCTCTTACACTGCTCTGGTGCTCCGGCTGCTCCAGTTGAAACAGATGCCTTCAGAATAACACACACACATACAGTACTCAGTGACTGACTGTATCTTAGACACACACACACACACACACACACACACACACACACTCCACACACACACCACACACACACACACACACACACACACACACCACACACACACCACACACACACACACACACACACACACACACACACACACACACAGACACACACACACATGCATGCATACACTAACACTTACACTCATAGGTATCACTCATTGACCTGCAATTGTTCAGGGTTGCCTGCAAATTGTAAATACTGTGCAGTGAGAATATATGCACAAACACACACACACACACACACAAAGACAACACACACAGACACATGTGAGCATGCACACACACACACACACACACACACACACACACACACACACACACACACACACACACACACACACACACACACACACATTGAGTCATTGAAAAACTATGCTAGCAAAAGTACTGTCCAGACACTGCTCTTTCCCCATAGTACCTGAGGAGAGTACTTAAGTGGCGTGCCTTTTCTAATTCAGTCATCATTCAAATGAGCAGGTCTGAAACTGGGGGGGTGCATGTCTGCACACTGGTAGCATTTGCATATCTTTAGCTTTTGCTTTTTGATTGACAGGGAGACAGACAGGTAACGCAAAGGGCATTCAGCCAC
>NW_027468870.1:12333893-12346393 GCF_046254945.1 Alosa pseudoharengus
GACCACAAAAGTCCCATCACAGCGCATGTGTATCCTGGAAAGACCCAAAAGAATAAGACAAAAACAAATCAAGAGTTTTGAACTCAATTTTAGTGTTGAACTGATGAAACTAGTACGGTGGCCCTGAGGTGCAAACCACAAACACAAATATATAGTGTACCTAGTACCTTTTTTATCTTACATTTTCAGTGTTATATTTCATAAAATTCAAACCATTTACTTTGAATGTCCTAGAAACATCAAATGTGCCTAGTGGAATATTCTTCATATTGTTCCGACTAGGCCTACTTCACGATCTGAAAAGAGACACACTACAGCAAACAACAATAGATTCCAACAGTGCTGGAAAGCTGGCAAATCCACCCAATCACAGCCCCACTTTGCGCTGCTTGCGACCCTGACCACCGGCGGCTGAGGTCATCAGTATTCTGCGTCCGAGCAAAAGGTGACTGTCCTCCATGATGTTAATATGGGGGGGGGGGGGTCGATGCGTGGCCCCGAGACAGGGCCAGGACAGGGGGACATGCTGCCCTCCCGTGTCTCCGCTGCCCCCCGACACGCACCAGCAGCTGGGCGCGGCCGCCATTTACATAATGCAGGCGCTGAAGCCATATGGTCACGGGACAGGGCACGCTGTTTACCAGCGCCGCCGCTGCCGCCCAGAGCACAGACAAGAGAGGTGTGTGCATATCAACCGCGCGGGCACACACACACACACGTTTATTACATGGAGACACTGCATGCATGTACTGTACATGTGCATGCGCACACGTGTGCACTACACACATACACACACACATACACACACACATACACACACACGCACGCACACACACACACACACACACACACACACACACGTTTATTACATGGAGACACTGCATGCATGTACTGTACATGTGCATGCACTACACACATACACACACGCACACACGCACTTACACACACACACACACGCACACACACACACACACACGTTTATTACATGGAGACACTGCATGCATGTACTGTACATGTGCATGCACTACACACATACACACGCACACACGCACACACACACACACACACACACACACACACACACACACACACACACACACACACACACACACACACACACACACACACACAAATACACACACACAAATACACAGATATACATGCACATGCTGACACAGACACATATACACAAAGACACACACAGGTTTACTCTCCAAAAAGCAACCCACATCCAAGCATGCACCACCATTGATGCAAAGTTCCATATTCCGTCTTGGCTTAGGTGGAGGAGGGATCATCCTGGCAGGTGATTTGGTATTCCAGGGCGTGCGTCAGAGCAGCAGGAGGGGGCTATGCTCTTTTTGTTTTGCCTTATTACCCCTGAGGGTCCCCCACTGCCCCCCCCCCCGCCTCCCTAACTACCCCCTCCCCTAAATGCTGTCGATAGCATACAAGTGCAAAACAGGATTAGCCCTCCCTGTCCTCCCTCCTCGTCTCCAACATCACCAACAGCCCCCCACCACTTTCTCTCTCTCTCAGGGACAGACGACGCCTGCCCCCACGATGCATCTGTGACGACCCACAATGCCGAGCAGCTGGCAGTGATCTTTTGGTGCACAGGTGGGGTGGTGGGAGTGGTAGGGAGGTTGGAGGTGCTTGTGTGTGCATGTGTGTGTGTGTGTGTGTGTGTGTTTGTGTGTGTGCATGCATGTGTGCGTGTGCATGCATGTGTGTGTGTGTGTGTGTTTGTGTGTGTGCATGCATGTGTGTGTGTGCGAGCGTGTGTGTGTGTTGTGTGTGTGTGTTTGTGTGTGTGCATGCATGTGCGTGTGTGTGCATGCGTGAGTGCGAGCGTGTGTGTGTGTTGTGTGTGTGTGTGGGATTGGCAGTGGGGGTTGTTGACACCCATCTGCTTCTTCTCGAGCCTAAATAGCTGTGGCTTTGGCCTGATGTGTGCCCACAGAACCTGTGTGGTGCTCTGCTCAGCTCTGTCAGGGGGGGCGGTGGGTTCGCCAGCTCAGCCCAGTGCAGGACAAAGGCTCTGGGATTAGGTATTATGGAGTGGGAGGGTCCCACTGCCTGGTGCTGCATCCAAATAATCAGGACCCTCCACAGCTCAATGGGGGAGATCGGAGAGGAGGTGCCGGAGGTGTGTGTGTGAGGGGGAGGTGTAGAGTGTGTGTGTGTGTGTGTGTGCGTGTGTGTGTTTTTTCTTGTAGGGAGGGGGTCAGGATTGTAGCGGGGGTGAGGGGACCCTCTCAATTAGGCATCTCCATGCGTCTGACTGTCTGACCGCTCACTCTTCGACAGACAGATGGTCCCCTGACCGCCCACTGTGCACCCTAAACGTTGGCTGCTCTCACTCCCTCAGCTCAGACAGGTATCCACACTCCCCATACAGTACTCCTCCCCACTTCACCTCTCTCCTCCTCCTCTTCTCCTCTCTCCTTCTCTCTCCTCCTCTTCTCCTCTCTCCTTTTCTCCTCTCTCCTCCTCCTCTCCTCCTCTCTCCTCCTCTCTCCTCCTCCTCTTCTCCTCTCTCCTCCTCTCTCCTCCTCCTCTCCTCCTCTCTCCTCCTCCTCTCCTCCCCTCTCCTCTGTCCTTTCTCTGGGACATAAATGAATCCCATGAATTTTAATAATTTGAATCTGCCATGACGTTTACCATA
This sequence comes from Alosa pseudoharengus, assembly GCF_046254945.1. NCBI lineage: Eukaryota > Metazoa > Chordata > Actinopteri > Clupeiformes > Clupeidae > Alosa > Alosa pseudoharengus. The sequence goes on from NW_027468870.1 coordinate 12,336,562, forward strand.
AACTCCTTCCCTGGAAACTATCTGGTGATGTGAAAAGCAAAACCGACCTAGCTCGTTGGCATTGGAGCCACTTTTCTTCAGCCTCCTCTCACCTCTCACCTATTGCTACTCTGCAGGATACATATATGAATTGCATGAATTCTGATCTGGGATCAGTTTTATCCTAAGCTCCTTCCCTGGACGCCAGCTAGTCATCTGAAAGGCAAAACTAACCTGGTTTCCCCTTCACGGAACCACCTATTCTCACTCTCTCCTGTGTGGGTGACCCCCCTGTGGCGTGACCTCTGTAGGCCAAAAGGGGGCAGCATAGTGCTGTCAATTTGGAGACTGATGAGGAGAGTCGAGGTCAAAGGAGGGTGGAGGAACAGTGCGCTGACCACGCCAAAACAAGAGATCATTCATTAAGGCAGATCAAATATCAATTTTGCACTTCACAGGAACTCACGCAGGGAGAATCCACACACGCTGATCATTTCATTTTTTTTAATTTTATTTTTTTTCTCTCAGCTGCTCTGAAATGTTAACTCTTAGCGTAGATGTGTCAAAAATAACTCAGGGAGCAGGGTGAAAATGAGAAAACAAATAAAACAAGCAAACAAACAAACAAACAAAATACAACAGAATGAAACAAAACAAAACAGAATAACACCACGTGTTGGTCTCACCCAGTCAAGTGAATGTGCACAACACGCAATGCCCCTTAGCCCTCCAATGTGTTGCAACACCTCAGCGGGTGATTCAGGCCTGACTCTCTTCTCATCTTTTCCATTTTATTTCTCTCAATCGCCATTGCCATTCTTAAAATCTGTTACGAAATAAGGCTGAATCACACCCTTTTTTTTCCCCTCCTTCCTAACTTCAACATCTGTTTTCCACTGGTTTGGTAGGAATACCCGGAAATGCTTGACCTCTGCCGTCCCAGTTTGTGTTTTGGATGGGAGTGATGCTCAATGGCCCACTGGAGATTGCAGGAATGGTGGAGAAAGACTGCAGACTGTGTCCTCTGGCCTTGAAAGCCACCCTCTTCCTAGGCAGAGTTCACTTTAGGGATTTATCTCCTTCATAAAAACATTGTGCTGTGGAAATACATAATGCTCACGTCCCTTGTGTAGCTATTGAAGTAGCTATTGAAAACAGCTGTTTACAACAGAGTACTTCATGTCTGATTAAATAGGAGTTATTTGATTTAATTATTTGAAGAAGTGTGAACATACTGGTAAGGGAATTGTAGAGGCACACTGATAAGCAGTCTCATGAGGGATGGGAGCAGAAGAACAATCTTTAAAATACACCTCAGGTGTCTGAGTGCCAAAATCCAAAATCCCTTTCTGACACAAAAAAGGAGACTAGCTTTCTCAAAGGCATACAGCTGAAAGCAGAACCTTAGATGAACTCTCTCTCTCTCTCTCTCTCTCTCTCTCTCTCTCTCTCTTTCTCTCTCTCTTTCTCTCTCTCCCTCTCTCTCTCTCTCTCGCTCTCTATCTCTCTCCTCTCTTTTGTTACAATGATCTGAATGCCACAAGTACCTCTGGGAAACATTTTGGTTCTGTATACGACTCGGCAATGTCTGAACAATTATTTCTCAATCAAACTCTCAAACCACGGTTTCTTTTGCAAGTGGTCTGGTGGCTTTTAGTCGCTCTAAAGCAGTGGTTTGATAAGATAAGAGTAAGAGTGTCAGATTCAACACAAAACCAAAAGCCTTCCTTTGTATTCCGCAAGTCAGTATAGGAGAATTCCTGTGGTTTGTTTACTCATGGGCCCAAACCTCCCATGAGAATAGCACTGATGGTAATATTATTCCACAAGAACATATATTTATGTTTATGGACAAGGAAGTGGGTTTAATCAAAACACAAAAGAGGCCCTGGCTAGGGACTGGAGTGTATGATGTGTGCGTTCAAAATTTATGAAGTGACAGGCAACGGCAGGGAAAAAAAGCAGATTGTGAGGGCCCTGTCACTTTTCTAACTATTGTTTGTGTTTTGAGATTATTGTCTATTTGTCAACTGTCAGATATCGCACTGTATGGTTTTCATGAAATGTATTTATCTATTCTATCAATACAATGTGCATTTATACATATTCAGTTATTGCAACTGTATGAACTGCATGCAGAATTGGGTGTCATTTTATGGGTATCATGAAATCACTTTAGAAGGTGCCATAGTTTTGATTGTAACCAATTTACAATCTACTACTACTACTGAAAAAAATAAGTAGGTAATAATGATAATATTAATAACAACAACAAAAACAACAACAACAACAACACTAATACTACTACTACTACTACTACTACTACTACTACTACTAATAATAATAATAATAATAATAATAATAATAATAACTCTTCTTTTGGTGTACAATACTGCTGTTTTAGGGAGACATGGAAAAACTATATGAATTTACATGGAGAAAACAAAAGCTTGGTGACCTATAAATTGAAGTTGCTCCATAGCGTGTGTTTGCTTTATTCAGGAGTCTGCAGGGTTTTCTTGTTGTTGTTCTGTTGTGCCGTTGATTGGCACTCTGAGTGGGAGCGAGGCTGTCTGTTGCCAGCAGGGCGACATGCACCGACTCGGCGGTGGCAGATGTACTCCGGTGCTTTCCGAGGAGACTGACTGCAGTTCTCGCCCTGTGATGTGACAGTGAGGATGAAAGGCGAGGATGTCGCCGTGGCAGCAATTACCACGGATACAAACGTGGAACAAAAAGCTGCCGTGTTCGGCACTCTGTCGGCCAGTCAAAAGGGTGCACTCTTTTTAGACTCTTGTTTTATGTATTCACATAATACATACATTCATACACTGAAAAGCATAACATAAAAACATATTTTCATAGATTAGATGATGATTAATTGTAATGAATAATTCTGCATTTTACCTTATGCTGTAGACATGTTTAAAAATATCTTTGGTACTTCCATTTTGACATGATATGACAGCATATTCTTGAATACTTTGATGACTCGACAGTCTTGACAGCAAGTTGACAGTGGCGTTTTTGCCACCAAATCCATGAAGCATGTAGTCTGTGAGCATTTCTTGAGTGTTTCTCAGACTCGGACGGTTATCATCACACAGTGGTGTGTGCCGAAAACATGAGATTCCTAAAAGAATGTATATTTATGAGGGTGTGCGTGAGGTTAGATTTCATATTTCACAGAGGACCAATGTCTGTGTTTGCTTTTTGCTTTCCCATAAAACATCCCCATTTGGAGCTGCCTTGCACTGTAAACCCAACATTTTAAACACATCTCCTCAGACTGAGATGTTTGGCCACCAATGCCATCCACTGTTAGTATTGCAGAGCAGATATTGAGGATCATAATATGCTTTCTGTCAGCAGTTACAGACCCCCCCCTCCACCCCCCACACCCACCATTTTCCCTCTCTATTTGTATTTTTTGAAGAAGTTGACAGACTCTGCAGCAACAGCATTTGGTGGTCTGTGGTCACATTCCAGTAGTTCCAGAGCTCCGTCGTCTGACACTCATTTGCAATGGTGAAAAGGCATTAAAACAGCCCACATGGCAATTGTTGGCATTTCCCTGCCATGGCCTTCATTACTTACTGTGAGTTAATCTTAGCCATTATAGGACAAACATTGAAATACCGGGGGGGGGGGGGGGTAAATGTCGGGGAGGTTTTTATGATCAGTTACACTTGCTATTGCTGCTAACAGGAGACATACTGTACCACATCCTCAGATGCCTCGGGTCCTTATGTCAACTATTGTCCTGTCTGTCGGAGATTCAAACCGTTTCAAAGGCCTCTTCCACATACCATTCAGAAACACCAGGGAAATGATACTGGAGTTGCACACACAGTTTTTAGTTTGACGAATTTCACATTGCCTAGAATTAGAAACATATGAAACACTTGACATATTTGGTATCAGGGAATGTCTCTCTTCCAATGTCACGACTGGCAGAATTACGCTTTCTTTTTTTATAATTCCCCTTTTCTTTTCTCTCTTTTCTTAGCTTTTTCTCTCCCTCTCTTCTTCATCCAGTGCACCCTTTCATTTACTCCCCATTCCTTGTGAAGGCATGTAGGTGTGTGTTTGTGTTGCTCTTTGTTTGCTATGACGCAGAGCAGAAGGTTCTGGCAAACAGTCCCTTGCCTTTCTAATAGATGTATAATTCACGGGGCCCATCACAGGCTGTCAGTTCTGCAGAAGTGAAGCGAAAACCTGATGCAATGTGGGGCAATGCTACTTATACAACATTATTGAATATGAGACAGAGGAAAAAGTGTGTCATCTCATCCACACAAAAGGTTTTATATGTTCACATGTTCACAGGTCCTGCACATTATGCATGTATGTATTCACCCAGCATCACAGCATCCATATCTGGAACTATATGAAATAGCTCCCAAGGTGGCATGTTAGGGTTGGGAGTCTATGCTCACTGTATGACTGAATTTGATGCCCTTTCCTCAATCCCACCCCCCCGCCCCTCCAGCACCCATGTGCATTAGCATAGCGAGCCGGGCCTGGCGTGGCCCTGTCTCCCTGGCTGGCTGTCCTTGGCTGGAGCCGTTGAAGAGCTTGGGCCGGCCCCAATACCCCCGAGAGAAAGGGGAGAAGAAAGGCAAGCCGCCCGCTCCAAAATAGCCCCCCTTGCAGCTGCCGCGCACCCTCACTCATTGGGCCCTCAATCAAGCGTCCAGACACCTGGGTGGCCCCCCCCACCCCACCCCACCCCCCCCCCCCAACACCCTCCCCTCCTGGAAAAGAGCTCGGCCGCTGGAGGCTGTCCAGGCCGTGGGCTGGGCCTTGCCCGGATAGGGCAGGGCAGGGCTGGGCCGAGCCACGCTGGGCAGGACCGGCCGCTCTGAAGGTTACGGCAGCCGTTTGGGGGTCTCGCCGGTCGTCTTGCGTTACTAATGTCTGTGGGTGTGGGTTACTAAATTGCTCCCAATTGGGCGTCCGTGTGGGGCCTTTTGGGCCCAAAGCGGAGATATGGAGATAGGGTGAGGGGGTCAGGGGAGTGGGCATGATGATGGCTCCCTGGCCAGCCCAGGCAACCTCACATGTTCGCACATATTAAGGGACATGAACACAAGGTCAGTCTAGCGTCTTGAGATGGCAGCTGACAATGCAGTAAGCACCAGATAATGCTCGTCTTCTGTTGTGAAGATGTAGTACCGATGTACTCTCTGCTATTGTAAATAGCATTGTGGCGGAGGTGAAGAGGTCTGTGTAATTACATACAGTTGCATTTGCTTGTTTTTTTCATATGAGGGTCTTGGTATGACATGGCACGGGATCTTGTGATCCCACAAGGACCATGGAGGCTGAACATACTGTTAGGCAGGATTAAACTGGTGACAAGGCATCTTGAGAGCTATTGGAAGTCAACAACACCAAGTTTCAGATGTGCCCACACAGACACACATACACACACATGTACATGCACTTGCAGACAAACTTACACTTACTGTACACACACACACACACACACACACACACGACCCCCTGGGAGAAACGGAAAGAAAGAGAGTGTGTAATTTTTGGGGGGAGAGACTTGCATATGGTATGAAGGGGTAGACAGGGGGGGGGGGATTAAAGGTGGGGGGCAGAATTAAAGTGCTCCCTCATTACACAGATCGTTTTAAAGTGAAAAAGAACCAAAGTCATCTGGGCTAAAGGAGCCGCACGCCTCAGGACTCAACCCAGATAAACCCAGATAAAAATCACATCAATTACAAGCAGCAAGTCACATTAGGGCCCCCAACCTGCAAATCATTACAGGGCGGCCCACCCCAAGTCTAGACAAATACTGCCCAGAGCAACTGGCCCTGGGTCACTTTCCAGGTTTTATTCATCACAGACAATTATGTGCGGTGGAGAGGGAGGAGAGCGCACAGCTGATCCTGTGTCAGCTATAGAGTTATTAGCTACGTCCTGGGTATGTTACTTATTAATGGAATAATGCGTCGCCCCAAGGGAGCGTCGTAAGGACCCTAAATGTACACCTGTCTTTCTACCTCACTCACTTTCTCTATCTATCTATCTATCTATTTATCTATCTATCTATCTATCTATCTATCTATCTATCTATCTATTTATCTATCTATCTATCTATCTATCTATCTATCTATCTATCTATCTATCTATCTATCTGTCTGTCTGTCTGTCTGTCTATCAATGAAACACGAACCAACAAATACCTTTGAATATGAGACTCCTTGACTTGAGTGCAATAAAACACTTCAGTGAAAGGTTCAATATCGATTTTATGACATGAAAACAATTTCATTTTTCTGGAGTCCACAGTGTTTAACGGTCCAAACTTTCTGAACAAAGTCCACTAAAATATCCAAATGTCAGTTCAGACCAAATTCTGTCTTTGAAGATCCAAATGAAAAAAATTCCCTCTCACACCGTTGTTCATTTACATCGGCTGAAAATGAGCAACTTACTAAATGTACTGTAAATGGGCCACCCCCCACTCAGTACACCCTCACCTATCACACAGTCAAACAAGCCCTTCAGAATGAATGGGCCGAGCGAGTGAGCATCTCACTTCCTGATGAAATTGCACAAAATTGGGCCCCTGGGCTTTGAGGGAAAAGAGTCTCCGCCATATTCGCTGCCACCGCACGTTTCCCACCTTCAGATCCATCTCTCCTCTCATCTGATGAGAGAAAGAGAGAGAGAAACGTAGAGAGAGAGAGAGAAATGTACAGAGAGAGAGAGAGAGAGATGGAGCAAGAGCTGGCGGGCAGAAGTGAATATTAATTCAGTGTAAGTGAGGACTAATTGCATCTTGCGGAGGACAAGTGTTGTCTCATTCAGTTTGATCTGAGGAGAAATTTAAATAGTTCAACATTCAGGAGCCTGGTGCGGTTTCACCTTTCTGGAACACTTTTCAGCACAGAACTTTGTAGTTTTTTTCCACCTCTTTCACACCATACACAGTAAGCGTTTGGTTAATATATAGAGACACCTGAAAAAAATCAGGTGTTGAGTAATTTTGCACTTACTAGGATTTTTCAATTGTCCAACTCAATCTGATCAGGAGAAGCACATCTCTGGAAGAAAAACACCCACAAATCACCACACCATTTTAAATATTTTAAAAGGTGTTATGTGAATGTTTCAAACAAAACATCCCCAACCCTCCATGGAGTCTCCCTATTTATATCAGGACCTTTTCTAGACCCTTTTTCTAAAACGTGGATTATGCCCTAAGACTATGAGAACCTCCTGGATAAAGGAACATCTGATAAACTGGACTACAATCCCCCTCCACCACCATCACCACCCCTAAATAGACCTGCGCTTAATCCACACACAAGGTCCCCAAAGTTAGCATGCTGGAGGCTACTCTCTGGAGGGCCAGCACACATTCCCCTGTCCCACAACACTCTAGATCCCCTTTATAGCCCAGGCCATCCAATTAGTCTCTCTGGCTGTGTGTGTGTGTGTGTGTGTGTGTGTGTGTCTGCTTGCATATGTGTGTGGTTGTGTTTTTTAGTAGGTTTATGTGTGTGAATGTGTGTGTACGTGTTTGTGTGTATAGTAGGCTTAATGGCTCAATACAGGGCCTAATTGAAACGTCACCCCCTCCCAATGCTTCAGCGGTTGCTGCAGCAGTTGCCGGAGCTTTACCAAATTTCACGCCGTCATGGCATTCCGCTCACCTGTCAGCCACGCACTTAGCAGCGTCCGCTCGTCATTAGCGCCTGTCATGCAGCCACGGGGGCACCGGGGTGAGGGGGTCAGGAACAGAGGAGGGTAGAGAAGAGTGAGGATGAGTGGAGAGGAGAGAAAGAGAGAGAGAGAGAGGGGAGAGGAGAGAAAGAGAGGGAGGGGGGTGAAGGGTGTGTGTTTTTCTAAAGCGTTGTTTTGAGATGGCCAGACCACATGTGTCCCCCTGCTACTGACGAGCCTCAAGCAAGTGGTGACGGACCAGCGCCGGCACTGACAGCCACGCCATCCTACCCCCCAAACACACACACACACACACACACACACACACACACACACACACACACACACACACACACACACACACACAGGCACACACACACACACACATACAGGCACACACGCATACAGGCACACACACACACACGCACACACACACACACACACACACATACAGGCACACACACACACACGCATACAGGCACACACGCACAGACACACACACGCGCACACACGCACATACAAACACACACACATACACACACACATTAACACTCTCACACACACACAAACCTGAGCCCAGGCTGCCCCATCCTAGCCAGTCCTGGCTGGATGCAGAGCCAGAATAAACAAATCTCCTCTCGCTGCCGTCTGACACCAAGGGACCTATCAAGCCCACGTGAACCAGGGTGAGAATGCTTCATGTATATATAGTCCACTAAATCAGCTATAGCAGAGGCCTGGAATGTTGTAGCCACTGTGTTGTGCGAGGAGGGAGTGTTTGATGTGTGTGTCCATACTATTCAGGGCTTTGTAATGGCAAATTCATGCACTGGGCCCTACTGGGCTGTTCTTATGGGTCCCAGAACACTTTATCCATTCCTGCTAATTACCTTTGTAAATTCAATGTTGTTAACAGGGACTAAACAAAACAAATTAGCTCAACAATTACATTATGAGACATGTATTAATGAGTGTTGATTTATTCTTTCTCCAAATGTCATCCTATACTAACTCTGCTGTGTATAATTGACAAAAAATGTTTACAGTGGGCTAATTACATTGTGTAATGACTATTCTACTCAAGTGAAAATGAATTTGGATAATTATCTTTTGCACATTTTATGATCTCTATGTGTACCAGGCTATGTGTAGGTCTTACTGAAATGGTTTTTTGTTATCTCAGTACCTTGTAAAAGCATCATGAGCATGCATTGCTTTTAAACTGTGTAAAAACCTCATCTAGATTTCAGTCATGATATGACGCTTTGTTTTTACTTTTTTTCCGATTTACACCAGCAGCAGTGCACTGATATTTCAAGTCCAAGACCGAGACTGTTCTGGTCATCACCAGGCCATCAGGAAACTCATGTGAACATTTTTCTTCCCGGAGAGCTAAGTCATTTAGTGTTAGATTGTAGCTGTTTCCCCGACACATACCGGAGAGCTGTCATTTAGCGTTAGATTGTAGCCGTTTCACCTATAGACACATACGGGAGAGCTAAGTCATTTAGCGTTAGATTGTAGCTGTTTCACTGACACATACCGGAGAGCTAAGTTATTTAGTGTTAGATTGTAGCTGTTTCACTGACACATACCGGAGAGCTAAGTTATTTAGTGTTAGATTGTAGCCGTTTCACCTATAGACACATACAGGAGAGCTAAGTCATTTAGCGTTAGATTGTAGCTGTTTCACTGACACATACCGGAGAGCTAAGTTATTTAGCGTTAGATTGTAGCCGTTTCACCTATAGACACATACGGGAGAGCTAAGTCATTTAGTGTTAGATTGTAGCTGTTTCACCTATAGACACATATCGGATTTCAGAATGTTGAAAAGGTACAAACTCTCTCTCTGCTTGTTAACTCTAGCCACTTTATTCTTATTCTACTCTTTATTGTTCTTCTCCTCTCTTTCTCTCTCTCTCCTCCCTTCATTTCCCCCCCTCTATCCCTAAAGCTAATGTGGTGAGTCTGGGAAGGTCATTTTGGCCAGCCTGGCTGCCCAGCACTGCCCACACACGCACACAACAGCCCCATTCCGTCTGGGGGCGAAGCCTGAGTTACGGTGTGATGACAGGCCCAAAGAGACTGTTTTATAACGTCCCCAAACCAAACACTTCCTGTGAAAACAAGACTCCTAAGCACTCAATTTACGACGCGATTA
>NW_027468870.1:12356393-12363893 GCF_046254945.1 Alosa pseudoharengus
CTAGGCTTATGAGAATCTTGACTTAGCTGGGTTAGTTACTAACTAACCCACTCACACTGTACGATAGTGCAATGCAAGCACACATGCTTTTCTATGTAAGATCGACCTTGGTTACACGTGGCTCATGTTATTTGTTCATATAGAGTACATTTGTTGTTAGTATTTTTACTGTATCATGCGTAGTATTCAGATAAATATGCATTTAATTCATTTTGTTCAAATGGCCTTTTGTAGCAGTGTTACAACTAACCTACCTATGGGGCAGGTTGTAACATTTTACCTTGAGCTATTTTTGCCAGAATTGTACACGAATGGTAGGTCATAGAAACAAGCTTGAAATGCACATGTACAGCGTCTGGGAGGTGCCATTGCAAGATATTTTTTGTATGCAGAGAGATTGTAGATTTTACTAAAGTGTACGCTCCTTTTAACACATAGTGCGCTTGTTTTACTAAATTGTGCACTCGTTTTAGTAAATCGTGCTCTCATTTGACAATTTTGTTTTTACAAAAAATAAAATGAGAGCACAATTGAGTAAAATTAGCACACTTTTTTGTTAAACGTGTGAACGATTTAGGAAAATGTGTGCCCAATTTACTAAATTGAGAGCACAAACTAGTAAAATGAGAGCACAATATAGTTAAATGAGCACACAACTTAGTAAAATGAGGTCACATTCTCTGTATATACACAAAGAATATCTTGCAATGACACCTCTGTGGTTCCATACAGCAGAGATATGTTGCTTGTATAAAAATATGGTCAGTGAAACTAAAATAGTTTTTAAAGTTGTTTAACCAAAACCAAAATGTATTACGCTGTGCCCTGTTCTCCCCTAGTTCTTTTTAAAAGAACCAAATTCAGTCCCAACATTCTGATCATCTTGAAACATTTTCTGTATTTTGCATTATATGCTTTTTATGTTTAATATTCACATTTAAATATATGTTTTGTAAATCAATTACAATTTTGTAAATCTGATTTGTGCAGTGGTGAAGAAATGAATAAAGACCATGCAGGCTTCTATCCTCACATTCCAAAAAATTCCTGAAAGTCCATGTGAAGTGTCATAAAAACTAACTGTACATCGCTGTACTTTGATTTGACATAAAAAAGACAATTAGTATTGTAGAAAAACACCAGGTTGTAATTGCAAGGGCATGGTTTCCAGTGTGACTGCCACACTGCCACGAGGACAACTTCCCCCTAGATAACCCCTAACCCCTAATCACACACACACACACACACACACACACACACACACACACACACACACACACACACACACACACGCACACACACACACACGCACACACAGACTCACTGTTTGTCATGCCACACACACAGACACATACACAATCACCCCCCCCCCCCCCCCGGAACCTAAGAAAGATAAAACTGACCTGTAATGACAAGGAGCTAGAGGGCCTGTAATGTTATTTTGACTGCAGCATTGGTAACACTTTCTGCCTCTCTGACTGTACACACTCCTGTGCAGTGGTGTGTGTGTCTCTGTGTGTGTGTGTGTGTGGGACAGGAGAGAGAGGACAGAGGAGAAAGGAATGGGCGGCATCGTAATGGAAAGGCCATTAGGTGGCGGCTGAAGGGGCAGAAGTAAGTGGGTGGCGCGGCCTAATTACCGTCTCCATGAAACGGAGGGTCAAAGGGTCGCGCTGCAATTGTATTAAATTGACCACATTTGGGGGCGGGATGGTGGCCAATCTCAATGCAGATAGCTCGTACAGCCAACCTAGGGCACTTTTTTTCCCCTTTTCCTTTGCTTTCTTGATTCTGTCTTTTATTTTCTTTTCCTGTTCTTTGCTTTTATTTCCCTCTTCCTCAAACAATGCAGTAGAAGGCCACTGAAACTAGCGCAAATGTATTTCACTCTCAGGCGGACTTGTTTACTGACTCAGAACCACCTTTACTCCTGTTTTTGGTGTAGGCAATGAAGCCCCAACCCATCAATAAATATAACAAAAAAATAAGGGCCAAAATGAATGTGATTCCCTCTCACTCTCTCATCCCTGTCCTTCCTACTCCTAGTAGTCAAGTCTGCACTCAGACCCGATTGCCAATAAATAAAAGTGTTTAGTCTCTCATCTGAGTGTACTGTGTGGTGCGTGTCTGTATACATAAACAGGTCCATTAGCTGCTAAATCAGGTGTTACCTTTGCTCCTCGCCGAGATTGACCTCTCCGATGGGAGGCTAATGGGTTTCGCTTGGAGCTGTGATCAAAATCATCCACAGCCCTGGCCCATGCGCCTACTCCTCTGTTTCGCTGATGAGAGGGTTTAGAGTACGAGAGCCACCATCTCTTTATCAATCTCATTGTTCAAGGGTTTCTCAATCTGAGGAGAAATCATTTGATGTCCCCATAGAGTCGAGAGACCCTTCTAGATTTGAGTCGAGACACCCTTCTAGATTACATTACATGTGATATTACATGAAACATCATACAGAATCACGGTTATCAGACAAACAACACAGACCAATGAAACTGTACAATCAATGCTGATTACAGTAAACTGAGTTATTATACTGCATGATGGATGGGCACAGTTGTGCAAACACCACCCAAATCTGGATCGTCAAGCCTTTTTAAAGAGTGGTTCCATGCCAAAGGATGTCACAGCAATGGTGAATTTCTTCCCAATCGAGTGTAAGCCAATCGTATGCAGGGGGGTGTTCTGAACAAGCACCTCCACTTAAACTAATCCACCTTCGCCAGTGCACCAGTGATTCTGGATCCTCAGTCCACTTGAGCTAATAACATCAAGATGTGGTCAGCTCAGCGAATGCAGCGGATGCCTAATGAAAATTGATGGGGAAATGTTTTTGGGGCAGTTCAGGGGAAGTGCAGGGGGGCGCTCCGACATGAACGCGTCGGACGGTTCATTAAAGCAGGAAACTGCCTCTGCGTTATTTTGACAAACTTTTAATGGTCTCCCATTGCATGCATTTGCATCAATCCTCCCTCACGCGCGCACATGCGCACGCACACACACACACACACACACACACACACACACACACACACACACACACACACACACACACACACACGTAGACATACACACACACACACACACACACACGCGTGTTTACATACTTCTGTACACACCCTACACTGAAACACATGCCCTCAACACATACAGACAGACAGACACACACACACACACACACACACACACACACACACACACACACACACATACACACACACACACACACACACACACACACACACACACACACCCTTCTACACTCGGAGAAAAGGTTGAACGTGCCATAGCAGCGGCACAGCTCAAGCTGGGCTGGGTCCTGGGGTGGCGAGCAGGGCTTTCTCAGTTTAATGCGGATACAATTACTGGAGATTAGGGGGAGAATGGTTTCCACATGGAGCTCGCCCCGCACCCGATAATCCCCCCTGCCCCCCGCCCGGCCGCCGGGCCGCCCACCAGCCGTGGAGGTGCTCTCCTCTGGACGCCACCAAGAGATCGAGAGAGAGGGAGTGGAGAAAAAAGAGACAGAAAGAGAGAGAGAGTGTGAAAAAATGAGACACACACAAAAAAACAGAAAGAGGGCCTGAGAGAAGTGTAGGCAGACTCGCCCACAGACTCTTCTTTCTTTCTTTCTTTCTTTCTTTCATTCTTTACTTCTTTCTTTCTTTCCCATGCTGCATTTCCTGTTCTGTGGAGCAGCTGTAAGATTGAGATGGTGTGAGTTAGGGGATGAGCTGCAAAGCCCCACCAGGCCCCTAGAAGATGGACATGACACAGCATGGGCCTGTGGGCCTGGCTACAAGAGATCTTAATGAATCACACGATGGAACTATCTTCTGTATTGGGTGGACAAAAAAAAAAGACAAAAAAAAAAACTATTTTGTGGGAAACAAGTCCCTGGATTTGGCAAAATGTGCTGAGATGGATCTCCAACAAGCAGAAGGGACCATAGGGCAGATATGCCAGGGCCTGAGAACAAGAGGGGAAGAGAAAGAGAGAGAGAGAGAAGGAGGGAGGGAGGGAGGGATGGAAAGAGAGAGCATATGGTCCTGTATGCCTGCGGAGCAGATGAATTGATTAGCCACAACGAGTGAGAGAGAGGAGAGCTCGGGCCACAGCACCCGCGGGCACCTCCATCCATCACTCTGACACCGGCTCACCAATCACGTGCCGGGGTGGGGCAGGTTAACCAATCAAAACGCACAGCGGACCAAGAGTTAAAACAGCCACGTGGACTTGCGACGGTGGGTTTGTTTGTTCAGGATGTGACGTGGCGTCTCACCGAGATGCACGGATGCATGTGCCTTTCCTCTCCTTCTTTTTCAGCTCGTAAAGATTGAGCGGGATAGTAACGTACATGGGTTTGCATTGCACGCATGCTGTATGATGTGTGTGCTGATGGTCGATGGCACTGTGGGCCGACAGAGAGCCAGGAGCAGTGGAGCACATTCAACACCTCCGACCACCAGTCAGGGCTACACCAGCACATCCCCCCCCCCCCTCCCCAAGCATTCTCAAGAGTCGTTTTTCCCAGGCCATATAAATGTTTACGTGGGATTGTGTGTGTGTGTGTCTGTGTGAGAGAAAGTGTGTGTTTGTGTGTGTGTGACACAAAGAAAGAGTGAGTAAGAGAAAATGTGCATGTGTGAGAATGCATGCCTGTGTGTGTGTGTATGTGTGTGTGTGCGTGCGTCAATGTTTTCAATTTACTAAAATATCACCGAAAACCAAAACAAATGCTGTGGCGGGTCAACCGCAAGTGAGGGAGTGTTTAAAACTATGTTCTTATGTTCCCTCAGTTGCATAATTCAGCTCACTCTCTCTCTCTCTCCCTCTCTCACTCACTCACTACATCTCCCTCCCTCTGTTTATCTCTTGATCCTTCTCTCTGTCAGCCTTTATCTTCCATCCATTCTCTGCCTTTCTCTGCCTTTCTCTCTGTCTCTCCATCTCTCTCTCTCTCCATCTCTCTCTTTCTCACATTAACTACATCTCCCTCCCTCTGTTTATCTCTTGATCCTTCTCTCAAGCCTCTCATCTTCCACCCATTCTCTGCCCTTCTCTCTCTCTCCCCATCTCTCTCTTTCTCTCTCTCTCCATCTCTCTCTCTCTCTGGTCTGGTCTGGTCTGTCTTTTCAAGTTCCAGCTCAGCAGAGAGACTAAGCAGAGCCCCTTACAATCCTGTCTATCAACAGTAGAGTGGTGCAGAGACGAATGGCCACCACAAGCCACTGTGCCAGGAATGTGAGAGGTCTCTGTCAATGTGCTCCCAGCCATCAGCTGGTTCTATTTACAGATAGACAGACAGACAGACAGACAGACAGACAGACAGACAGACAGACAGACAGATAGGGGAAAGACACCTCACTGTCCTGCCTGGCCAACTCTTAGCCCCTGGCCCTCTGGTCAAAATTCTCCCCTCTCATATCGATATCTGTTGCTGCTAGATGAAAGCTAGATAAAGGAACTATTTTCTGTCTTTCTTTTTGTTTCTTTCTTTCTTTCTCTCTCTCTCTCTTTCTTTCTTTCTTTCTTTCTCTCTCTCTTTCTTTCTTTCTTGCCCTCTTGATGAACAATCAGGAACTCTGAGGCATGCCATGCTGTTTTGTTTGCAATGGTAAGCCACACATTCAAGTATGTGTTTGGAGTCATGCACAGCCATACAGTTCACTGCTCATTCGTCAGGCCTCATTCACTGGAAGTGTTTACGGCGTCTCTCGGTTCGCAGAAGAGAACACCGCCTCTGGGGATGCAGACACAATGGAGACCATGCTCCTTCATGACACCATTGATCCTTCATACCAGTCCATTCTGTTAGCACACCAAATGAGGCTGCAGAACTAAATGTTACAAAAACGCTTTGTCAGTGAAACATCAAGAACACTTCAATTGTTATAAACGACCAGTTCCCACACATACAGGCTTTATAAGTCTGTAATAACAGTGTAACAGTGTGTAATTACAATTATTAGTACAAGCTGCTGCCCAGTCATTTATCTTTGTCATTTGTATTATAGTCTCACATTAACAGAAGGAAGAAAGTAACACAACTGCGTTATGGAAAGAGAAATGTCATTGCACTGGTGCGTGAAATGTCCACATGTGAAATAGCTGTCGAAGATGCGTGAGGCCTGCCAAACAGGCGGGAAGCGAGCGAGGAGAGAAAGGGCTAGAGAGCTCTCCTTTGGCCACAACACAAGACAAACGGCCCTTTGGAGCCAGCACTAACAGCGCTCGTCTGTCAAGATTCCCGGCGCAGGCACAGGGATCACTGCAAAAGCTACAACACAATTAGGTGACACTGGAAACCCCGCCGTCCCGAAGAACAAACCCAAACGCACAAAACAAAACCTCATTATTTGAAAGTGAGGAGCACTGGGAAAGAAAGTGAGGTCAGTGTTTCAGACAACGTTTTCGGATTGAATTGCCTGCCTCCTGTGAGCGAAAAAGGAAAAAAAAAAGGCCACGTTGAAAACATATCACTGACGGGGGCTGACCTAAAATGTGGATAATCCAGTCATTGGGAGAAGCTGGTGAAAAATGCTAGGGCTTTTGAGCTGTCCTCTGTACTTGCGGGTGTTGGTGATGTGGTTGCTGTCCAATGGCAACCGCTGTGCACTCATATAAGCTGCTCTGACACAACATGAAACACTGAGCTCACGACTCCGCCTATTGGGACGATGTCAAAGAAGTCATACTGGCTCTTAACAACAAGTAGCATCTCTGTGTCAAATTAGATTTTTATTTTTCTTGGATTATTTGTCCAAAGGTAAATTAGACCATCCACACCCTCTGGTCATGCCCAGGTGCTTTCTGTTTTGTTTTTTTTACAAATCGCTTACAAAAATATGCAGTTTAGATGCTTGAATGATTTATTTTGAAACTCTGTGGAATGTGATCCTCAGCAACCACCCCTCACCCCACCCCCATCCCCCTCCACCCTGCCTCCACCACCCCTCGTCGCTTCCACCCATGATCCGAGTATGATTATTTAATTACAGAGCTCAGGGTGTGATGAGGGCCGACGCCCGATGACCCAGAGGAATCCACACCCTTAGGCCTTATCCGTCCTGCCATAACTTTCCCCCCTCTTTCTCTCTCTCCCTCTCTCTCTTTTCTCTCTCTCTCTCTTGCACAATCCTTCGATCACTGGCAGGGTCAAGCTGGGTCTCTCTGTCTGTCCAACATGACGTCATTTTCTCAGGGGCCGTGTGGAACTGGAGAGTCGGGGGAAAGTATCGCAGTTGAAACCTAGCTCCGTAATGATCCGCTCTGTCCACCACCTCTCTCTCTCTCTCTCTCTCTCGCTCTTTCTCTCTCTCTCTCATTCTCTCTCTCTCTCTCTCTCTCCCTCCACTCCTGCACTGCCACCACCACCTCTCCTCACCCTTGATCCAGGCAGCACATGGAGCAGCCAGGACCCCCTCCCAGTCATTCATCTCCCATTCATCTCCCATTCATCTGACTCACATTGATGCCCTTATGAGGCTTTCT
>NW_027468870.1:12366393-12368893 GCF_046254945.1 Alosa pseudoharengus
AAACATCACTACATGTACATGTAAATCCTATTATGGAGAGGGTATCTTCAGACAAACTGTCTGAAGTATTTTTACTTTTGGAAGTGGAAAGAAAGGGTGTAGTCAGTGCATTACCTTGCTTTTCTTCCAACAGCCGCCATCTTGTGTGGAGAAAGTCTCTATAAGTTGATTACCGAGGAGAGTTCGGTATTCGTCTGGAACAGACTTTCTCCTCACAAGATGGCAGCGACTGAATAATGGTAAGATACACTTACACTTTCTTCAGTTTGTCTGCAGAGACCCTCTCCATAGTAAAAATTATTTTACACATCTTCACATTTTGCATGGTTAGAATTGCAACTCCATAAATGCACCATTCCTTGATGAGAAAAGAAGCCATGATACACTACACAGGTGTCTTCCTACATGATCGCTCTCCAAAGGCCTCACCTCCACCCTCTCATTCATTATGTCATATCCCTCTGTGAGGGTGAAGGCAAATAGTTGTTCTCTTCAGAACTAATGCTCGTCTATAGATAGTTCCATGCTATGCCACAAGGTTCTGCATGGCTTAGGGTGACTCGATAATTTTCCAAAGAACCCATTCTGGTTCTGAAGACCTGCTGTATTTGTAACATTGATATGTTAGAGCACTTTTTCTTGAAGATCACTAGAGACAAGATGAGCTACTTTTCATATATTGAAAGCCATGATTTCTGCATGAGTTTGAGCAGCTCGAGTACTATGAAGATACAGGACCCTTGGTTTTCCTAAACTTTGGGCTTGTTTCTTCCAACTCGTAGTGCGAACTTCTAAACAAGCAGGTTGTTGGTGTTTCTCCAGGAGGGATTACTCACTGATTGATTTGAACAGCACAGGACAAGTTCAAGGAAGACTTGGGTGTGAAGCCTCAACACTGAGCTCATTAGAACTCCCGCGTTGGGGTTTCAGAGATGCCAATGAGGTTTAAAGTTGCTTCACCGACCTGTCAATCATCCCCACCCACCCATCTCCCCCAAATAAGGGCATCTCCCCCAGCCATCTGAATTAATGAACAGACAGGAAGACAAAAGCATTTGTTTGACTTTTTTGTGAGAGAGAGGAGTGAGAGAGAGAGAGAGAGAGAGAGAGAGAGAGAGAGAGAGAGAGAAAGAGTGCTCTGCACCAGATGTTTATGAACCATAATTCTCAAACATGACTCAAGCACTCACAGGCTCTCACATTTGTAAAATGACGAGTCACACAAACACACCAAAAGAGAGAGAGTGAGAGAATGAGATAGAGAGAGTGTAATAAACACCAGATGGGAATTTTTTAGCAAGCACACTGGAGAGAAGAACTCTGTACTTAGTGAGTTATTCTCTCTGCTGTTCATTCACACAGTCTCCCTGAGGCCTGTATCCCATGGATGTCAGGAAGACTGTGTGTGTGTGTGTGTGTGTGTGTGTGTGTCCCAGCCCGTCTGAGGGAGGTGATTCCCAGCACCTCTGTTGAGTCTTAAAGCTGTCATGAGAAGCTGCTAGAGTTATTAGACAGAGCAGCTAATACAACACCACAGACAGAATGTGGATGTTACCTAGGCTTAAGGCTGTGTGTGTGTGTGTGTCTGTGTATGTGTGTGTGTGTGTGTGTGTGTGTGTGTGTGTGTGTGTGTGTGTGTGTGTGTGTGTGTGTGTGTGTGTGTATGTATGTGAATGTGTGTGTGGGAGAGAGAGAGAGAGAGAGGGAGAGAGAGAGAAAGCTCTGTCAAATGAGAAAGATATATAGAGAGTGATTGGCATGAGGGTATGTTGGCAGCAGAGAGTTGGCTCGTTGTCTTTTCCAATGTAATCTAGAAGTCTTTCACCAAGCAAATGGAACTGACAGTTGGCCAGGACTTGTTGTTTTTACATTACTTGAGTTAAATTTCTTATTTTCCACTTTCATACCTTTATTATTCTTTCAAAAATGCATTGATACCAAGGTAACTATTTCCAGATGCCATTGATTCTTCCAAGAGAATCTAAAAATATTTGTGGGATTTTGAGCATTAATTTTCAGAGGTCTAAGATTTAAGCTATGTTTATACGGTGATGATGAAAAGAAAAGACGCAGAAGACGCATTTTTTTTATTCCCGTTTAGACGAGCATTCTCAGGGGGAAATCTTTGTTTATATGAAGACGCAAGAGTGTGTGATATTCGATTGGATATGCATTCCAGACCGCTGGGTGGTGGTGTGATAGAACCCCGGTACGTCACGCGCAGACATTCTAATTTGACAGTTTAGCCAGAGAGGTAATCAAGGATCTTTGGTTTAGCCTTTTAGATGGAGACGCAACCCGGGTCATCTTCAAAACTCTACACTCTGGAAGGAGTCTTCAGATTTTTGCGTCTTCAAGCCCCGATGGCGGGGTCGCCGTGTAAACGAAAGGCACTTATGATAAAATATTTTGTCGTCTTCCTTCGCAATCGTTCTCGTATAAATGGCCCGTTAAGATTTTTGCGTCTTCAAGCCCCGATGGCGGGGTCGCCGTGTAAACG
>NW_027468870.1:12373893-12398893 GCF_046254945.1 Alosa pseudoharengus
AACCCGCCCCGTCACTCCACCCCTTTCTGGTTGCCCCCTGATGGAGGCTGACGGAGAAACAGTCGCCTGAGTCACGGACTTGCCAGGGTGGCCTGACCCCCATGATAAAATAAGAGGGTGAAAGAGCGAGAGAGAGAGAGGAGGAGTGAGGAAGCGAGGGAAGGAGGAGGGAGACAACTTGAGAGATGCACGGAGAAAGAATGAAAAAAAGAGAAATGATGTAGAACAAGACGGGAGACAGAAATAAAACAGAGAGACAGAGACAGCAAAATAATGAAAGAGAGAAAGAGAATGACAGAAAGAAGGGAAAAAGAAAGAAAGAGAGGGAAAGAGAGTTGACATGGAGGTTAGACGGAGGCGATGGTGGACTCATTAACGGCTTAATCCCCCTCTGACACACTGCTGACTCAAGAGCCTGGAGCAGAGACGCTGTCCTGCGCCTGATCTCAGCAGCCCTAGAAGCTGGCGGAACTTTCTGGAACAGCGTCTGGCCTGCGCTTCTCATTGTTTTCGCCGACTCATGGCCCAAGCCTCTGAAGTTAATTCTTCAACCCCACTCGTTCTCACAGCGGGATTTGCTGCGAAATTTCGATGAAACAGAAAGATTTGTCGACGTCTGCAGTTCATCAGAGGAGATGTACGAGCAGATGTCATCCCCTTAAACACTGCAGTCTTGGTCTCGCTGAGAGAGAAGATTTAACACTTCAGAAACACGAAAGCACACCGTGAGCTGGAATTTGGGCAGACAGAGTCATGATCCCAATGTCAGTCAGAGATAGGGCAGTGAATATCACCCAGAATAACATAACTCAGCAGTTCTCAACAGCGACAGAATGTGCCTAACAACAGCTGACAGCTCTTGTAATAAAGTGAAGTAAAGTCTCTCTTGCCTAGCATATTGACTGTGGTATGGTTTTATTGTATTGGATGGATAATATGGAATTACTGTCATATTAATGTTTCATTAAATTCTATTTGTAATTTTGTATTTCTGAAGTGACCTTGGGTGACAAAGGTGCTTTTTAAATAAAATGCATTATTTTTTTATTATTAAAGTTAATGAAAGCTGCTGGATGAGAATTGGGCCTCTTGGAGATGGGCAAATTATATTGTAATTTAGTGAAAGTCTTAGGTGCGTCATATAGACAGAGAATGTCTGAGAATGGATGAGATCCTTAGGCTGATGAGATGTTGCCAACTTTCAGATGTTTTTATACTCAGCTCAGTGCCAATACAAAAGCACATTGTGGCCTTTGATTCTGAGAACAACCCCTCCACACACACACACACAAACAAACACATGCCCACAAACAAACTCTCTCTCTCACACACACACACACACACACACACACACAGAGAACTAAGCGTGACGTGTCAGTGGGTGGCGGTGTGATGTTGTGAAAGCACAGGGGTAGCGCAGAGCCAGAGGAATGCTGGCCTGTGAACACCCCTGTGGTGGCTGAGCAGTGGGCAAGAACACACACACACACACACACACACACATACTGTACACACACACAACACACACACACACACAGTCTCTCTCTCTCTCTCTCTCTCTCCCTCTCTCTCTCTCTCCGAAAAGCTGCCATGGATGGCTTCAAGTTGAGCATGGGTAGAGAGCTGGGGAAGGCAAGGAGCCAGCGAGCTCCAGTGAGTAGCTCCATCCCATCCCTGAGGTTCTTGTGGTGAGAGGGCAGCATTTTGAGGAGAAGAAACACAAGCACTCGGGATTACAAAGAAAACGAAGGAGGGAAACATCAAGAAAAATGCTACGAAAATACAAGACAAACAAAAACCAGTAAGCAAACAAGCAATTACCAGTTTGTCCAAAGGACACACACTCTGACCAGGACAGGGTTCTAAAGAGTTCTAATGAGAGAGGTGCAAGAGAGAAGGACATAAGGGAACGGAAACAGAACAAGGACACACACATGAAGAGGGAGAGAGAGAGATAGACAGAGAGAGAGAGAGAGAGAGAGAGAGAAAAAGCATGCATGATGAGTGAGAGAGGGAGCGCACACATGAGGGTACAGGAAGAGAAGAAGCACTTGCTATAGCGAAGAGATAAAGGGAGAGAAAGAGAGGGAGGGAGAAAGAGAGAGAGAGGGAGAGAGATTTATTGTTCCCGTCTATAGGGGTTCGAAGCCCCTTAATGCAAGTTTTACAATGGCTTTAAAGTCAGGCCTAGGCCTGGGTGACCTGCAGGAAGTGCCTCATCAAATATTTAAGGGGCTCAAGGTGACATCATGGGATTGCAATTATATCAATTATTTAGTGGGCAGAGGCCGCCAGGCTCCCATGACATCAGTGGGGCGATCGCCATGGCAACGGTGTGAACAGGAAGGGGCTGATGCCACAGCTCTGGGTTCTGGGCGGGGTCAATGACTCACCACTCCCAGCATGCCAAGGGTGAGCTCTGCATGACTCCACACTTGACAAGAGTCACGGCCAAGAGGATGAAGCATATACACTCTCAACATACACACACGCACACACACACACACCCACACACACACACACACACACACACACACACACACACATACTCACACACACACACACACACACACACACACACACACACACACACACACACACACGGGTGAGCTGTCAAAACTGCAATCTCATAAACACATACACATAATAAATCTATAAACATACTATTGGCCAGTTGAACAGAATACAACAAAATGTCATTTGAATAGAGATGTTACTGGAAAGCGCAATCTCTCCAAATGCTTCAGTCATACTAAACATACCTGATGACAAAATAAGATTCTTTCAACAAAAACCCTGACATGTTAATCTAGGAAGATATAAAATTGACCAAGAAAATGTTCATTTTTGTCATTTTCTTTCTTAATTCTATTAAAACATTACTTTAAAAGACACCTGATCTGATGTGACCACCCTCTATCCACCTACCCCCCCTACCCCCCCGCCCGCCCACCACCACCAAAACAAACAAACCAACAAAAACAACATGTAATCCAAACATGAGGAGCCAGCATATCCCACATCACGCTGTGTCATGGCCAAATGGATAGCTCAGAGTTATGGAACAGCAAAGACAGATATGTTTCTCCCATTCTGCAACGTGGGCGAAATCTTTGATGAAACTTGATTTATACTTTTGCCCTTTTCGCTCCTATCCCTGGTCCCCCCCTTTGATATGCAAGCATGGTGGGGGCTATAAAGTGAACACCCAGCAGAAATCAGACAGACTTTAATAAATGACCACTCCACGCGTGCAACGTACACACACACACACACACACACACACACACACACACACACACACACACACACACACACACACACACACACACACACACACTCACACACACACACACACACACAGGCAGTCAGGCCTCCGCGCTGAAAAACACACAGTGATCCTAAAAGTGAAAATGTCGCTGAGGAGCCATGACATTCCGCTAAGACCAACGCTAACGTTGTCAGCAGGGTTCAAACCCACGGTGCTAACTCTCCCTGCTCTCAGCATTACACCTTCATTTATCAATAATCACACTCCCACACCCTCACAGAAACATACCTTTATACTGTAGCTACATGCAGTGCAGTAGCCTATATGGATGATGCCTATAAATGGATGATGAAGTCAACAGCACATGTGCTGTATCACTGTAAAAAAAAAAAAAACTAATGCACATTTAGCCGAATGACATTGAACTCATTTTGTGGCTTCATCCAAATGACTTGCAGAGCAGGGAAGAGCCTGTCTGACAGTGTTTTTATCAGTTTGTCGTTTGTTTCTTTTTTCCTCTCCCGCGTGCTCGCATGACCGAATGACTTATGAATGCGTCGTAATCGGTCCCTGGTGGGTTGAACTGAGGCAACCCCACTCAGATATTTCGTGATGGCACTCGACTAGCGTCCTCGTCCTCATCTGGCTTGCACTAGCAGTTGCTGCGCTTTCCGTTGCCGCCGGGAACGGATGATGTCATTCACCTGTTGTTGTGGAAGGGCTGATATCACTGACTGAGGTCATGTTAGGGAACAGGGATTGCTGCTGTTCCTCCCCCAACTGTGTCACTTACCCCCCCCCCCCCCCATGCCCCCCCCCCCGCCTCCCTTTGTCTCTCTCTCTCTCTGTCTCTCACTCCCTCCCTCTCTCTTTCCCCTAACTTGCCTCACCCTCTCCCTTCCTTTCTATCTCTCTACCTTCCTCCCTCTTCCTCTTCCTCTCTTTCCTTCCGTCTTTTCCCCTCCGCACACTCCTCTTCCTCTATCTTTTTGTGTCTGTGTGTAGCATGTCCCCACGGTCCCTCTCTTCCCCTCTCTCCTCCACCGTCTCCATCATTCTTCTGTGATCTTCTCTGTCTGCTGCCTCTCCCAGGGTTTTCCAGCTGTGAAGAGTTGCCCTCCCTCTCCCTCCACAATCTCTCTCTCTTCTTTCTCTGTTGTTTTCTCTCTCTCTTTGTGTAGTCTTTGTCTCTCACTCCCCCCCCCCCCATTTCAACACACACATACACACACACACACACACACACACACACACACACACACACACACACACACACACACACACAGACACACACACCATCCTGGACTCCCCATTTCTTTTGAGAGCCCCATGGGGACTTTGTGTTTTTTGGCTCCAAGGATCTTTCAGTTCTCTCTCTTCTCTTCATTGCCCACAGGAGAGACAGACAGAGAGAAGAGAAGAGAGAGAGAGAGAGATAGTAGCTACCGTGTGTTTATTTATTTTTGGCGTGAGAAGGGAGGAGAGAGGAGGGAGGGAAGAAGGGAAGTGGAATGGCAGGGAGGGGATGCGTGAAGCTCTTGATCTTCCAGGCTTACCTGAAAGGTTGCTCTCTAGGAAGAATGTGCCTGCCTCTCTCCTCTCATTTATCCTCTCTCTCTCTCTCTCTCTCCCTCCCTCCCTGCCTTTCTCTCTGCCTCCCCCTCCCCTCCACCACCCTCCCAGGGTTCGGGGTTCGGGGTCCGGACGGCCTGTTGATGTCTGAATAATGAGTTTGTCAGGGACAGTGAAACATGAGTGGGAGGGGCATCCATAATTAGAACATGCCCAGTGGAGGTCCACATAGCTGGAAGGTGAGATGCGCTCCCAGGCAAAGCGTTGGTCTGTTGCTGATGTTGTTTTTGTTGTATGTTGTTTATTCTGCATAAACAAGTCTGTAAGCATATTAGTGATCAAGTGAAAGATTTGTTTGGTGTCAAGCCTTTCAAGTCCTTTGCAGCAAAACAACTCATAAACAATTCATGTTAGCATACGCCTCAACTGTATAGGTAACAATTCCAGCCAAATTCTGCACTTCTACAAATATTTCACCTATAAAGAGTAACACAGAGTAACTAGACAATAAAGCATAGTAGTACTAATGTTACAGTGGATTTCAATACAATTAATTAAAACCACACTGATTCTTTCTTCCCAGATGTGTTACATGGAAATCGTGGACATTTTAGTAACAGGGCTATTTCAAAGAAAAAAAAAAAAACAAAGCAAAAAAATCAATACATCAATCAAATATACAATACATCAGTCATATGCACAATATATCAACTTATCAATTGCATCAATCACACCTGTCATATCGGCCTCCACTAAACTAAATGGTCATCCACAGCACTGGTCCATACAGCCAGGATGTCTGGACAGATCAGCCCGTGGTACCTGGGGGGTATAGGGGAGGAAGCGCTCCAGTTACAGCTCCTCTGGCCTGCCTCTTTTTTTATTTTTTATTTTTATTTTTTTTGTAATGGCGGCCGTAAGCATATCATCCACATGCATCTTCCCCCTCATTAACCTATGGCAGCCGCCTTCCATGCTGGGGTCAGCCGCACTCCCTGGTTAACGACCCCCCTGTCAGCCAGGATAGATGGCTCAGGGGCCCTGATTGCAAGATTATATGTTCACTTAGTCATCTATCAATCACCTCCACCATGCATTAAGGATGGGGGAAGCTCGGAGAGGATGCCACAAAGAGGAGGCACAGGTGTGTGTGTGTGTGCATGTGTGTGTGTGCGTGTGTGTGTGTGTGTGTGGGTGGGTGTGTGGGGGGGGGGTGTGGGTGTGCTGTGCGCATGTTACACAGTATGTGAGACTACATATGTGTATGTATATGTTTTTGTATATGTGTATATATGTGATTTCATTTCTGTTTTTGTGTGAGAGAGAGAGAGTGAGAGAGAGAGAGAGAGAGAGGGGTGAGGGGATGTTTGTGTGGTTGGTTTGATGGTGTGGTGGTCGGGGGATGGGATGGGATTGGACATGATGGTGGGGTGAAGCCTGTCTGTACAGAGGAGCAGTGATCTGTTGTGAGGGTGTGAGGGGATGCGTTTGGGTGGATGTGTGTGTGTGTGTGTGTGTGTGTGCATGTGTGTGTTAGTGTGTGTGTGTGCATGTATGAGGGGGTGCGAGGGGGAACAGGAGGAGTGGAGAGAGGATGGGGATCCACAGCACTCACCCCCCCCCCCCCCAACACACACACTCTCTCTCTCTCTCTCTGATGCATTAGCTAATGGAAGGATGGGAGACCTGTCACTTAACCCCACTGTTCTACCATCCTGTGACTATGCCAAACACACCTCTCATGCTCATGATGCAATCTGAGGCACTGTTTGTGTGTGCGTGGGTGTCTGCAGGTGTATGTATGTGTCTGAATGTGGATGCTGTTTTTCGTTTCTAAGTGGATATGTCTCTGTGAGCATGAACCAGTATGTCATTATTTGTGGATCATGCAATAAGTCAATGATTGTACGTGTTAATACATTTAT
Source organism: Alosa pseudoharengus (assembly GCF_046254945.1). Classification (NCBI taxonomy): domain Eukaryota; kingdom Metazoa; phylum Chordata; class Actinopteri; order Clupeiformes; family Clupeidae; genus Alosa; species Alosa pseudoharengus. The sequence continues at coordinate 12,380,662 of NW_027468870.1, forward strand.
GTATGTTATTTGTGTGTGTGTGTGTGTGTGTGTGTGTGTGTTTGTGTGTGTGCTTGTGTGACATGTAGGATAAGTAAGTCTGTTATGCAGATAAAAAACGGGAAGCCTTTTCTTAAAGATTATTTTACGAAAGGACACGTCATTCCTGAGCCAAATCTATTTTAAACACATGCACTCACACCCACAGTCACACACACATGCACACACAAATACACATATCCATGCACCATTTGGAAAGACGTTTTTGGAAAACAGTATTCCTACATTTGTCAAATTTCCCATTGGCATGAGTTTGTCAGTCATAATCTTCCATTAAGTCCCAATTCTTGGTCCCAACACTTGCTTCGCATTATGTTTTGGACGGCGTCTCCCAATACAAATCCTCAGCGATTGGTAAACAAATCATAAAAACCACGTGGTACACGGCCCACATTTCTGCAGCGTGCACAGCTAATGGATAAAATGAATCCAAATCAAATTTCCAGAAAATTCCCAGCTGTTCCTTTTAACTAACTGAGCTCCCATAATGCTTTGCAGAGCTCCCTGGAACTCAGCAGGGTCAGCAGAAAGTGCTAATATAGGCTAATCACGGGAGAGTGGCTCAAATTAAATATGCACAATGGAACGACAGAGAGAGAGAGAGAGAGAGAGAGGGAGCGAGAGAGAGCCCTCCCTGCTGATGACCATAAATGCAAATGATGAATCAATTACATGCAAGGTGCATTTCAATTAATAACTTGGAAGCCAACATTAATGTGGGTATGTGTATGTGTCTGCGTGAGTGATTGAATATGTGGGTGTGTGTGTTGAAGAACACAGTGGACATATCCATGTGTCATTAGGTTTAGGTGTTGTGTTAATGAAATGAAAGAAACACAAACGGATTATATATACATATATACAGTACAAACGGAGGCAGGAAGTGCACTGTTTAACATACTGTCAGCACATAAGGCTGTCTCTGTGTGTTCTTTAGCTTAGAACTCGCTAATGTTCTAGGATGTTCTGGGGAAATAAACACAACACACAAAGGTTCACAGACAAGAGGGAACTTTAATTAAATATTGTGAAAGTTGAAAAGTCTTTTTTTTACACTTCAAAGTTAATCAAAAAAACATAATCTTTACAGTAGTTTCATTTTTCTCTATTTCCTATCAATATAGAACTGCTCTGAGTGTCCAGTCAAAGACAGGGTTTAGGAGCGAGGATGATGAAGGTCAAAGGTTACTTCCTGTTTGTTTGTTTTGAACGCGGAACTGTTGGACAGTGTCCACCAATCTGTCGTGAAGAGTTAGAAGTTGCACAGTCCCCTGGAAAAGAAAACTTCCCTTTCACACAACAAAAAAAAAAAGAGACTGCATCAAATCAAAAATGCTGATACGTTTAGTAACATTGTGTGCATTGTACAAACGCTGATCATCAAAATCCTATTTCTGACTTTTTTTTTTGCTCCTCCAAAAATGTATGGCTGAAATAACCTTTAGAAATTTAATAAATAAGCCACAACTTCTTCTCAGAGGACAATCAGTACACTCACTCTCTCGCTCACGCAGTACACACACACACAAAGAGATTGGCCAGGTGGCCAACAGAGTAAGGATCCTCAGATGGCTCAATTTTCAAGTGGGGACTGAAGGCTCAAAAGTACAGGGCAAAAGCACAAAATCAGTCGCAATAATGTACAATTGGCTAAGAAGTTAGGTGTGTGTTGTGCTGTTGTTTCACTATTAATCACTTAGATATTTATGAAATGATGACCACACTGTTGTCTCTCAAAATAAATGACATGAGGGGAGAAATATGGCATCGCCTTCAAAAGAAACCTTAAGTCTACCTCAGCGAAAAGGTGAGATCTGCACCAGCACCCACACACACATGCGCACACATCCACACACAGTATGAATGGCAATGGTGGCTGTCTACACCCCCTTAAAATATACACATAGGAAATCTATTCTCAGTGGCAGCTCGGACATAGAAACACACACACACACGCGCGCACACACACATACACATGTGCAGGTGTGTGTTCAAACAACCTCCACAGTACAGGAGAAACTGTATATAAAAAAGTTAGGTTGTGTTGTTTTTAATTTTTTTTTGTTTAGATTTGAATTCACTCACTGTTGTGCTCCAGTTATGTAAATAACATGGGGTTTCAAGAGCATAATGAAACATGTATAAGGAATCCCATGTGTTCAATGCTGGTGCATCTAAACACTTTCTCTTGTTTTCCCGAACTGAACTGCCACTAATTTACTGAGAGGGGAAATCCAATGCCGGCGTCCCATTGGCTGAGGAGTATGGGCGCGCTCCCAGACCTCACAGGCCTACAGTCAAGCCTAGTGAAATTCCGCATGAAACCACTGGCTTGTGGTAACAGAGAGACCTGCTGGTTTTGTATCCTGGCACAAGCTAGCGAAGGGCAACGGGGCTGGGGCAAGAAAAAAAAAAAAGAAAAGTTGGGTGCCAATGCCTTCATTTGTTTGTTTCTTGGTGGCGTGTGACAGGGAGTGGGTGAGAGAGAGAACACGATGGCACACACAGTGGACGATGGCGCACTTTTGCATTGTTAAGGCATCTTAACTGCTGGTTGAGATTGACACGACTGGCCCAGGCAGTGGCCGGCTCAGACCCAAGCCTGAGTCAGCGGCGTCCAGGGGGCAGTGGAGATGGCATGGGGAAAAGTAAGATGCTGATTTAAATAACGCAAGGATGGAAACAAGAAAAAGAGATGACGAAATAAAATCAGAAAAATGTCATACTACTACTATTCATATTATTATTAATATTATTATTATCATTATTAATATTATTATTATCTTTAACTGCCGAAATGGTCTTCCTGCTTTAACCACACAAATGCAACTTCAGGAGGATAAGATCCATGCATATTGTACGTTTTAAACAGTATTAGTTTCCCACCCCCTAAAATCAAAAGCAAAACAAACAAACAAAAGATATTCATATGATATACATACTTATATATTCTCAAAATCCATATAACTAATACTATGAGAATAATGCACTACTTCTGCCATATGAAAAACAAAAGGGAAATGAACATTTTCATTAACTTACAAATGATACAAAAATAGACAATGGCTTTTTGTTCGATGAAATATAAATGGGAGAATGGTTTTATGCACAAGACAACATAAAAATGAAAAAACAAATCTATAAATCACATTAATGGACAAAAATGGAAGACAAAAAATGGAAACAAATCGGCACTTTTTTCACAATATCAAACACATGAATGACAGGGATAGAAGCAATGTACAAATTCAAGCAATACATACACACAATATTTATACGGATATTTTATACATATCCCTTTTGTAATATCCAAACTCTCCAAGCTAAAATTGATGAGATCTTTGATTATGCAGTAAACATAGAATCAGTGACACTATACTGTGAAGCTGCCTTAAGACTTCTTTTGATGTATAAATATATTTTTTTCAAACAAAAAACGTTGGCAAACAAAAAAAATGAAAAAAAGAAAACCACAAAGACTAACATAGTTATTACTATATACAAAACACGCAGAACACACAACAAAAATTTAAAAAGAAAATAAAGGTCCAACTCTGATTTTTTTGTGGAGGGATTGGAAAACCTTTACAGTGCTTGCTAATTTGTATATCATTATTCCCTTTATGGCCAATTGGGAATCAACACTGACCCATTCTCCAATGTCAGAACTTCCCTTTCCAATTCCACAATGTTATCATTACAGTGAGGAGATGAGTGACAGTTGTTGACTCAAACTAAGAAATCCTAACATATATTGCATTCATACATAATTTACTAAAAAAAAACTAAATACAATAAAATAAAATAAAAAACATGGCAACAGACCCTTTTAAAAATGTTGCCTTCTTCATTGACGTTGCATGACAGATGGCAGCAATAGATGAATGAGAAAGGCTTCAGACGATTTGGGACATAGAACTCGCTTCCCTTGGCTGTGGCTGACTCTGTGGCTGTGTCTGGCTGAGGGACTCTCTCTCTCAGTAGAGCAAGAGGCTCTTCCAACTCTCAGTGACTACACTACATTCCCTTGGCAAACTAACTAAGAATGGATGCAATGGACATGGCAAAAAGGTATAAAAAATGACATAATGAACTTTATCACTGGGAGAGACCATTGGCTAGATGAGGCATTGCTGTGTAGAGCAGACTTGAATGGGCTGTGCGCTGTTATGCAGAAAGCCGTCATTTAGGAGGGGGGGAAGCAGGGCATGTTTGGCTACAATATTAAAAGAATTCTTGATCATGGTCAGTGTCTGCTGCTTTTGTTTCCCTACAAATGCTTCCCTTCAATTAGCACAATTCAGGGTTTTGGCAGCTAACAGGTCAGAGTGTTAACCTGACGACATTGTTTGATGCAGTTGGCAAACTGAATACCATGCCTTTGGATGTCTGAAAACACAATCCAAAAATTTGTTCGGCTTTGTTTGGCTCTAATGTTGTGTAAATCGTGTCTGTATATCAGGATTATCACAATTAGAATGCATATGTCTCTCTTGTAAAAAATTGTAAGCTATTTTTTAATAACTGCACCACATGCAGAAAAAAATTCTGTGGTGCAGCTGGTACTCCGGCAAATGGAGTCGTCTGGAACCTTCAGGTTTGTGATGCATAGTTAACAAGTCAGTGTCCATTAACAGCATAGTTCAACTCAGTGTGGTTATCTACGAGTCCTCCAATGTCAAATTGGCAGACCCCCGGTTGATCGAGCTATGTGGTGATTGTATCAATGGAGTGAAGCTTATTTTTGTTTCTGTAAACATTCGTTTAGGGCCTTTACTGCTACAAACGTACAGAGGCAGCAATTTTTTTCCTTCACAAATGTTTTCCTTCACTAATTGTAAAAAGTCATAAATAGAAACTATTGTAACATAGCGTCCATTGTGTATATCACATTTCATATATGGGCATTACATATTTTTGCACAAAACCATAACTAAACAAAAACACACGATGATGATAGCAAATTATAAGCACATCCCTCAAAATAAACAAAGCTCTTGGTTTTTTTTTTGTTCTTTTTTGTTCGTTTTTTGTTTTGTTCATGTGGGCACTGGGCTTTTAAATATCAACTGTGGCCTCGTCTTCCCCTTAAAAATGTGTACAAGGTGTTTACAAATATTTCACATCAAAAGAGGACAATGCAATGATTCCTCTTTTTCTTCTTCTTCTTCTTCTCTCTGCTCTTAATCTTTTCTCTTTTTCCAACATGTTTTTTTTTGTTCAAACGTGAATCCTTTTTAAAAAGGGCCTGAGATAGGAGTTTGTGTTCCTTCAGAGTGGGACTGCAGGTGCTGTCCGATACCGGAGTCTTCTGTACACACACGAGGAGGGAGGGGGGGGGGGATCGGGTTGGGGAGGGGGGGAGTCAACGCCATGACGACATATCCACTTGCTCTCACACGCTCAAACACACACCCACTACATGGGAGGGACGATCATTCCAGGAATCACTGTTAAGAAGAGATAGAGGTAGAAACAGAGAGATGACAAAGACAAAGAGAGAGAGAGAGAGAGAGAGAGAGAGCAAAGGAGGATGGGAGGAAGGGGAAGAAGGAAGGGAGAGAAACAGAGAGAGCATTAGCCACGTAACCCAACTTTGCCTCATATTTTCCTCACGTCGTAACTCTTTAAACACAGCAATCTGTTCTCACATCTGCCTAACAAACTAAGACCCGCTGACTGAAATATGTTTTCAAATAAGGGATAAATCGCAATATCTCGTCAGTGGCGCTGCCAAATTGGCACGGAGGCGGGGGGGGACACTCGGAGCGCTCGGCTGTGGCTGCGTGCCCCCCCCCCCCTCTTAATTGTTTGCACGCTGCTCGGGGTCCTTGTTCCCCCCGTGCTTGTAAAGGCCCCTCGCGCTCACTCACGCTCACATCAAATGCTGGCGACGCTTGTCGACATGTGAGGAACAGACATATTCCTAATGAGGGTCTCAAATCATACGCCAGCGCGGCACAACGCGGTGACGACATCCCCTCGCATCCCCGCAGCAGCTGAGTTGAGAACGGGGAGGGAACGCTCGGTGCACATGAGAAAGAGGCCCTACTAGTAATTTATGACTCTGCTGAAAGGGCATTGTTGTTTGATTCCCATGGAACTGAATACCATTGGAGGTCGACACATTGATATCTGCATCACAAGCTGGTGGAGTGATACTTGGCTTATGGTGACATCATATTCTGGCATTGACACAAGTAGACCTTTTTTTTCAGTGATGGATAATATGATGTGTTAACTCATACACATGAGTAGCAAAGTTAGGAATACTTTTGGTAGTCATGTCCTGACATGTATAAAGTAGAGTGCACTATAAATAATTTAACTGTAAGAGTATGTGCAAGCTATTCCTCACAACTAAACTAAACTACCATGAAATATACAACGGATACATTGATATCCACTGTCTTAATATCATATCATGCCTTATCAAATATTTACTGTCTAACCTTCCATTAGAAGGGCTATATAGTAATCCTATGCAAGAAGGATTGCTATTATGTGTATATAAATTAGCCATATGATTTTATTGTTAGGCATTCTTTTCTCTTGTTTTTAGATAAGATGAGTGTGTGAAGATAGTGGTTTGGGAGAGGAAAAGTGCTTAGAGCTGCAGATTTGAGTTGACATTAGTTCTGCAACTGCTGACAGATAAAAAAGATGATAGTGCTGGTGTTTTTCTGCAGGCGTGGTGTTCTTGAAGTCACTATTGCTGATGGAATGAAAGGAAGCACACACAGATACACTCACCAATATCTCATACACCTACACAGAGTCAGCACACAGTCACACCAGAAAAGACTGATAACTTGATCTGCATTGCATTAAAGTAGATCCATATATTTGAATGAATATACAGTAATGGGTCTAATTTAGTATGGATAGTCCACACATATCCTCTTTTAAGAGCTCTACTAATAATATGCTCTGCTCTAGCAATGCAGCCTTCTCAACTCATACTCTCAAGCAAACACACACACACACACACACACACATGCACACAAACACACACACAAATGAAGAAAAACCTCCTACATTCACTCTCTCTCTCTCCTTCTCTCTCTCTCATCCCATAGTGAGCTGCCAACAACTAGACTGTCAACAGAACTCAAAAGCTGTCGTGTTTGATCACACCTGTCTATACTGGAAGTATTTGATCAGAGAGAGGCGTGCGTGTGTGTGTATGTGTGTGTGTGTGTATGTGTGTGTGTGTGGCACACACAGACAGACACAGGCAAGAGAGAAATGTGTCTGAAGGCAGAGTTGAATCACACACCCACACATTCTTACATTTCTGTGACTCTCTTTCTCTGTGTCTGTGTTGTTTCACACACACATAGCCACATGCAGACTCACACACACACGCACACACACACACACACACACAAACACACACACACACAAACACACACACACACAAATACACACACACGCACACAAACACACGTGCACACACACACACACACACACACACACACACACACACACACACGCACACACACACACACACGCACACACACACACACACACACACACAGGAGAGAGAGATATGCAGGAGAGAGATGTGAGGCCGTTTCTGCTGACTAGCTTCAGTATTTCAGTGTTGACAATCCGTTCAGAGGCCTGTGATGTCTCCTCACTGCACAAATGTGAGCCTCAGTCAAAACATGCCAGGAGCCTCCCAGAACGGGAGACGGTATGAGCCGGTATCGGTGCCCTACAGCACACACAGCAGACTGAAACGGATGCCACACCAGTTGTCACCATGAGCCAAGTTCCCCTCAGCAGTACGTGCTAATCAGTAGTTTGTGAAAGCACTGTTTGTCCACTCTTTGTCATGGCAGTCCTATTAGTGTGCAGGCAGATGCAAGGTGCAGTGATGCTGCAAGCGTTTGTGAGTGACGACAACGAACAAAAAAATCACAACAGGCAGGCAGAAACATCAAACCAGGTGGTGTGTGTGTGTGTGTGTGTGTGTGTGTGTGTGTGTGTGTGTGTGTGTGTATGTGTTTATGTGTGTGAGAGAGAGTGTGTGTTTGTGTCTGTGTGTATACTGTTTGTGTGTGTGTATATGTGAGTCTGTGTGTGTGTGTGTATATGTGTTTACGTATGTGTGTGTGTGTATGTGTGTGAGAGAGAGTGTGTGCTTGTGTCTGTGTGTATACTGTATGTGTGTGTGTGGATGTGTCACTGGATGAGTGAGACAGTCATGGCATGGGAGGAGTGGGGTCCAGGCGATGGATGCACAGTGCAGGTGTGTGTGGGTGAGTAGGGTGAGTCCAGTGTGAGAGAGAGGGAGGGTGAGCAGGAACGTACTTCAGGAGAAGGCCAGGCCCTGCAGAGCGCTGGACGGGGTGTACTTGCTAGAGTCCACAAAAGACTGATCTGAAGGGAGGAGGAGGAGGAGGAGGGTGCAGAAGAGTGGAGGAGAAGAGGGAGGAGGAGAGGAGGGAGGGAGAGAGGGAAGAGAGAGAGAGAGAGAGAGAGAGAGAGAGAGGTGGGGAAGGAGGAGAAAACAAAGTTGTGTTATTTACAAGTGCAGAGAAGGGTGGAGCAAGGCTCAAGGAGTGAAAGAGAAAAGGAAGAGAAAGAAAAGAGAGAGAAAGAGAGAGAGAGAGAGTGGTTAGAGTGATGGGCAAAAGAGTGGAGGTGGAGCCGTTAGGGTTTGTTTGTGGAGAAAACAAAAAACAAAAGAAACAAGAAACAAGAAAGTCAACAAGAGAATGCTGACCTTGGAGACCGTTGCCGTTGGTGCTGGTGCAGGTGGGCGGAGGCGAGGTCTGGGGCCGCACCACGGGGGCGAAGGCGCTCTTCTGCTTGACGGCCGACACCATGTTGGCGGGGGAGAAGGAGAAGATGCCGGACGAGCTGCTGCAGTTGGAGGCCAAGCTCGTGGACGAGGCCATGGTGGGGCTGGACGGGACGACTGAGTGGCCCACCACAGAGAGTGAAAAAAAACACACACGAAACAACAAAAACGTTAACTCTCAACACAACTGGATAACAAACCGCAGCTTTTGTTATAAGGAAACTGTGATTGTACTGTATATGTCTTTTCGGAAATTAAGGGCAGGATTTGAAAGAGATTATAGATTACGAGAAAATGAACAGATTACTCGTAGAATGAACAGATGAACAGAAGAACACAAATGAACAGATAACTCATTTCAGTAAACATAAAAAGGTGTTAGCGTCATACAAAACACAAAAAGCTGAGGACTATTGTACTTAAAAAAAATACAAAATGTTCTACAACTTCCTTCACAGTCAACAATTGTATTCAAATGGAATTGCAAGATCCTCTTCCAAAGCTAGAACCTCCCCACTTTCCTTTTGATACGCAGCAGCACAGTACAATCTTCCACCAACCAATTCTTATTATGTGGAAATCCACAGCTCACCCCCCTGGGAGCACAGCCAAACCTCACATTCAAAGCTCTTTTAACGTCAGTCCCACTGATAACACTTTATCAGGGGGAGCACCTAAGCACAGCTCCATTTAAATAGCTTCATAGCCAACCCATGTAACAATGGCAGAATCCATTTATCAACTCCTAACTAATCAATTAATGAAAATTGGAACCACATCGCCTGGCTCTGGATTGATTGGAAGTGTCTAATGGAGCCGGCAGGCCTTTTTAAAATACTTGTTAACATCTTGGGGACCAAAGTGGTGAAATTGAATTGTTACCCCTCCAATTAGTTTATTGATTTAATTACCAGTCTTTAATTTGCAGCGCAGGAGTGGGATGGAGGGCGGCGCCGTGACACGAGCGTTGAGGCGTGGCAAACGCGCAACGGGGCTTTTCAATTTCATTTCAAAGCGGCTTGGGAGGCTCGTGGAGAGGCGGCCCGCCACACCGATGCCAGAGTTCCCCAAGTCTTAGCATCACCAACCCCCCCCCCCCGCCCCCCCAACCCCCCTCCTCTCTCCCCCCTCGCTGTGCGGCGTTAGCGTTTGTGCCACGGTGTGTTGCAATCTGCTGCTATTGTTTTCGCCTGCGGGAGGCCGCCCTCAGCCGCTGTGCCAAAGCCCCCCCCCCCCCCCCCCATCCCTCTCCTCACGCTCAAACGCAACGCTTCAAAAAGGAGAAGGGAAAAAAAAAGAAAAGAAAAAAAAAAAAAACTAGGAGAAACGCAAAGCCCCCACTCCACCCTCCGATCCCCTCACAGTGAGGCTGAGCAAACGCACGGGCAGCCGCCCAACACCTCCCCCTGTCTCTGCCTCTCCTCCATCACACCCCGCCCCGTCCCGCTCCGCCCCGCCCGAGCCCCAACCGCAATCCCCTCTCTCTCTCACTCTGACACTTTCCCCTGTTTGCTGAATTGGAAAAAAGGCCAACATTAAGGAAAATTAGCAAAAGAATAACAGAGTTGAGAGGGTGTAGCGGAAGAGTTCAAAGACATGGGGCGGGGGGGGGGGGGGCGGGGGGAGGTAGCTCCTAACAGCCATCTAACGCTCTAATGTTGGGAGGTTGCCAGAGAACCCAGTGGGGTATAGCTTAAGATCTGAGGGCTGTGCTGTCAACCTCAATGACATCCACTCAAATCAAAGAAAAATAAACACGCTTCTCCTCGTGCTCTGGAACATTCTATGATTGAGGCATCAAGTCCGCTGATACCCCCCATCACATTAGGTCATCTATAATTAACATATCAGTTACCATTTTTCATAGAGAGAAACAAGAGCCATGTTGTGTTTAAGATCACTGTCCCACCAAAAAAAAAATGACGCCTTTGTTGCTTGTCAGTTAAAAATCCCAGGGCTTCCAGTCCAGTCTGGTCTTGGGAACAGAACAGTGATCAGTGGTGGTAAAGGGCAGTGGAACAGACTGTAGTGGAAAGTTTTGCTTACTTCCTGGTTTGCTGTCTTGCACTACTTCTGCAAAAGACTACACTGTCCTGCCTGATAAATGAACTCTCCAACGGCCACAAACAATAACACAACCGATAAACAAAACAAAACAAAACAAAACAGCCAAATTCAGACTAGACAGCAACAAGGCTCCTGTTGCTTCATCCCAACAGCGGAGCGAACAGGCCCAGGCAAACAGCGTTTCTCTATCCGCGGGACAGAGCACGGAGCCGTAAACGAGCACTTCATTTAGGACGCGGGCGCTGGCTAGGGGACTCACTGGCATAGGGGGAGTTGGCGGCGGAGCCGTTGAGGAAACTGGGCGAGCTGCCCAGGTTGGACATGCCGCTGTTGCCGTAGCCGTTCATGCTGGTGGAGACGGAGCTGTAGCTGGTCTGCTGCGGTGTAGAGCTGGGCACGTAGCCATGCGGCGAGACGCTGCTGGTGTTCCGGCTAAAGCCTGGAGGGAGAGAGAGAGACAGAGAGAGAGGGAGAGAGAGAGAGAGAGAGAGAGAGAGAGAGAGAGAGAGAGAGGGAGAGAGAGAGAGAGAGAGGAGAGAGAGAGAGGGGAGAGAGAGAAAGAGAGAGAGACAGAGAGAGAAATAGAGAGAGAGAAAGAGAAAAAGAGAGAGAGAGAGAGAGGAGAGAGAGAAAGAGAGGAGAAGACAGAAGGAGACAGAGGGGGAAGTGTTAACGATGGCTATACAAAGAATTATTTTTATTTACACTGACTTTCTAAAGGTACACTTTAACTGTCCGTGGATATGGAACCTAATTGTCCATAATTGCAGGGAAACTTCAAAGAGGAAGCTACCATTAGCAGTGGAGCTATGCTATGGAAATATCACTTCATTTATAGCACACACATCAGCAGATGGTGCAGTGAAACTCCATGCGAAAAGACATAACAATGGCCTGTCTTAAATTAATCCCAATCTACAATATGTATGGATTCTCCAGATAATCTCCACAAAGGAACCCAGAGAAGCTTGACATAGAACCCTCTGAGGAACTCTGGCGGTTCTTTAGACATCCGCGTTACAGCAGTTGCAAGATTTTCAAGTGTGACAGCTTCTGGCCCTAAAAAAACTTTATTTACTGACAATGTGCCTTTTTGACCGAAAAACGCTCATCGACAATAATATAGGTGTGTATGTTGATCGTAGATAAAGCCAACTGAACCGATTTTCAATCCAGACGGATTGAAGTGCTCTGTCTGCTCACCCTGGTTTCCACCTTGTGTCGAGTCGGACACGTTGACGGCGAGCTGGCCGGGGAAGGAGTTGACGCCCATCATGCCCGCGTGCACTGAGCTGTTGGTGAGGCCCGGCAGCTGGTTGTGGTTCCGGGGCACGTTATACAACGCCTCAGCAATATCAGCAGCACGCTTCAGGATGATCTCCTGTCCCAGGAAACACACACACACACACACACACACACACACACACACACACATACACAAAACACAGTTATCATGCTGTTACACTCCGTTTTAATCATCAACTATCACACTGGCAGATGTGAGATGTGTGTTAATCTTCACAAACCCTCACACACCTCCCCATAATGTCATCTTTAACATCCAAACATCTCTAGACAGATCCCCCCCCCTCTCTCTCTCTCTCCCCTACAGATGCTAAACCACAGGACATTACACATGCTAATGCAGCTAGCGCAGTCACCTGCGCCTGCTTGCCTAGTGAGTGCACATGGCGAGAACAAGTGACACTGATGGTTACAAATGGCTCACTTGGCGCGACAGTGTAATCACTTGCTTCATCGGTGTCTTTGCTGAGCACTGATACATTAGCGCTGGCATAAAATAATTCATGGGAACATGTCTTGTTAGCATGTAATTAATGATTTATAAAGGCTCTATTAACCATTAAGAAATTAATTATTAATGGGCTTTAACCTGGTGAGTCGGACTGATGTTTTCTTCTCTTCCCAGCGACGGCAGGAAACGCTCACTCACCTGGTTGTTATGGGGCATTCCATACAGCGCTTCAACCAGATCCGCCGCCCGCTTGAGAATGACCTCCTGCGCAACCGAGAGAGAGAGAGAGAGAGAGAGAGAGAGAGAAAGGGGGAAAAGAAAATTAAAATGGATGAAAAAATTGACCGCAACAACAGGGGTTTGTTGAACTTGTTCTGGGACATGCACCGCTTCATACGAGCATAAAGCGTACCACAATGGAACTCATATTTTTCGATTTATGTCTCTTGACGATTTACTGCATAAATATGGACCGGGGCTTCTTCCATGAAAACTTAAGAATTTCCTTTTAGTAACATTGTGGTCAACACAAACACATGGAACTGCTGTTGGCTCAATTGTTCAGTGTCTGTCGGAATAAAGTATCGCACCCCACATCTGTTCTCCATTTGCGAAAGACAATGCAATCTATGTCTAAAGGTCCTGCAGTTCCTCCATGCTCTATTCATTCTCATTGCCACATAACTCACTAAAGGCGGTTCCCATAACATTTCAATGGCGATTATACAACTGCAATCGACTCGATGTGCATTGCCTAATGAGAAACAATGGCTGAGAGAGCGAGGAAGATAATTCACACACACACACACACACACACACACACACACACACACACACACACACACACACACACAGTAAAAGAGGAGGGAAAAAACCCTGCCCAAACACTCGGCATGATAAAAAGCAGCAGCTGGAAAAATATGTCTTTGCATCCAACTTGTCACATTCAAAGTGGCGTCCGAAGAAACTTCGCTCTTATCTTTAATCTAAATGTGCATCCCCTGGGAGCGTGCACACAACGGTAATTACAACCATTTTCCTGTCATCCTGAAGTTTTGTATTTGCTTTTCCTTGCTCTCTCGTAGTTTTCTTTGAAACATTGGAGGATGTCAAGATTTCGTTAAGATTAGCATTTGTACATTTTAGTGTGGAAATCAGTGCAATGCATTACATTTCAGTGAATATATTACACACACACACAAACACACACACACACACAAACACGCACACATACGCACACACACGCACACACACGCACACACACGCACACACTGGAATAGCAACCTGGAATCAAAGTGAGTGCACAGAAATGCACATAAATGTATCCATCAACACCCGACACACATACATCTACATATCTGCACCAATACTAAACCTCGTAATGTCATTTTGAGGACTTAGTTAGGCTGAAGAGAGAGAGAGAGAGAGAGAGAGAGAGAGAGATAGGAAGAAAGAGAGGGAGGAAATCATTGGGAGCACAGAGCGCAATGGTGAAACGACAGCCAGAAAATTGCTCTGGGTTGCCGGGCGCCGCCTGCTCCCTCTGCAAACGGGCCCTGGAGCATGTGGTGCACTTGCCGCTCAATCAGCCCCAAAGAGCCACACCGTGCCGCTCACACACACACACACACACACACACACCGGCCCCACACGGGGCAGCAGAACTGCGTGTGTGGGGCAGGGGAGAGAGGGAGGGTGAGGGGGTGGTTGGAGGGGGGGGGGGTGTAGTGTGTGTGTGGGTGTGTGTGTGTGGGGTGGGGGGGTATGGGGGGTCAGATAGGCAATAAGGAGTTTTAGTGCGCTGTCCAAGGTGCTAAATTCACTCAATTATGGCAATGCTGCCATCGCGTTAACCTCTCATCACAGTAGCAGCGCTCAGGGCTGGAGGGGGGGAGAGAGGGAGAGAGAGAGAGAGAGAGAGAGAGAGAGAGAGAGAGAGAGAGAGAGAGGGGGGGGGTGGAAGAGGTGGAGAAAGAGGGTGTGGGTGGGTGGGTGGGGGTATGGGTGGAGACCCGCTGCTGAACGGAGGGAGGCAGTGAAGCGAAGAGGCGGTGGGCAGCGGGCCGAACGCTACTCCCTTATACCTCCCACAGCACCACCTCAGCATGAGGGCGAGAGAGAGAGACACAGAGAGAGATAGAGAGGGAGGGAGAGAGAGAGATTGGGAGAGAAGGAGAGGGAGATGGAAAGTAAGATGGGGAGCTGCATAGCGGGGCTGCGAGGCGAGTGAACGAGCGCAGGAGTGTGTGTAGGAGTGTGTGTGTGTGTGTGTGTGTGTGTGTGTGTGTGTGTGTGTGTGTGTATGTGTGTGTGTGTGTGTGTATGTGTGTGTGTGTGTGTGTGTGTGTGTGTGTGTGTGTGTGTGTGTATGTGTGTGTATGTGTGTGTGTGTGTGTGTATGTGTGTGTGTCTGTATGTGTGTGTGTGTGAGTGTATGTGTGTGTGTGTGTGTGTGTGTGTGTGTGTATGTGTGTGTGTGTGTGTGTGTGTGTGTGTGTGGGGATGGTGGGTAACGGGGGCAGGCGACGTGTGCGCTCAGGGAAGACATCAATTAGATGGAGATGAGGGGCGCGGGGCAGGCGAGGCGAGGCCGGCCGTGGCGCTGATGGCGTGGCCGTGATGTGAGGACACGGCTTTGTGTTCCCAGGAGCCCGCGGGACAAGCAGGAACGGTGGCCCATGCCGTGCCCCCCCCACCACCCACCGCACCCCCCGGGCACCCGCACGCCTTAATGGCTACAACAGCTTCCCATCCAGCCACCGATTCAGAGTCAAATATTTGACACGTGTCTCACTCTCTGTCTGACTAGACTACCAACCAATGACAAAAATAAAACACTTTAGCTGAAAGGTACCCTTTAAAGGGACACCAGGCAAGCCTGATGCTTTTTCTCTACGAAACTCCCCCTCGCTCGGTCTGAAGCTCTTTTCCTTTTCTTTGCGTCTTCCGTCAAGGGTTTTCGCTGCTTCTTCGCCGGCTCTGCCATTATACACATGTTTGCAACAATCTCTAGCGTTTCGTTAGCCTGCCTCTGTGCTGTAAACTGATCCTGCTTCGGTCGGCGGGTAGGATACACCGAACTTGTAAGTGGGATATTCTTTCTACAGGCAGTAGGGGCGGGCGAGAGAGCCTTCATTCGCCCTGTAATGAGTCATTTAACCATATACCGACTTACGAAGATGATAAATTAACACGAAAACGTTGCCTGGTGTCCCTTTAAATGCTCCACTTTAAATACTTACAAATATCAGCACAACTGTCAGTCTGTGGTCATTCAGACTATGTTTTGCACCTTTAGTATTTGAAATGGCTGGATTGGCCCTTATTCCATCTGAGCCCAGAGCACTGAATGCTGTCTCCATAGCCCTCTCTGCTTCCTCTATGACATATTCTCCAGTCACAGACACAGAAGATTGGATGAGCTGAAGTCGTGTGTGTGTGTGGGGTGTGTGTGTGTGTGTGTGTGTGGGGTGTGTGTGTGTGTGTGTGTGGGGGGGGGGGGGGGAGTGTTTCAATGGAGGTGACATCAGTGTGATTCATTTACCTTCTGTGTGTGTGTGTGTGTGTGTGCGTGTGTGTGTGTGTGTGTGTGTGTGTGCAAATGAGCTCGTCTTCCTCATCTTCCTCCTCGCTCTATAGCAGAGGGAGTGTTTCTGTACACCAGTGCAAGATGCCGGGTAGGAGATTGAGGTGGGATGGACGGGAGGTGACGATGAGCTGGGGGGGGGGGGTGGGGATGGTTGTTATGCACTGAAGGAGTGCTGGGGGGTGGTTGGGGGTTGGGAGGGGGTAGTTGGTAGAGACACCTGATCCCCCGGGTCTCTGAAATCATGAACCGCACTGGCTGGCTCCTAAATGGCCTCCCAGATGAGGCAGTCGGCCCAGGAGGAGGAAGAAGAATGGCCGTCCTCTCTACCAATCCCTCTCTCTCTCTCGCTCGCTCGCTTCCAAGCCCCCTGTTGGGGTCAACGCAGAACATCATCTCCAAATGCATCCGTAATGGCGCAGAGCTCCACCACAGCCCTGTGTGCGCTGCTCCCACAATCCCCAGCTCTGCAGCAAAAAAAAACAGGCCTCTTTGTGCCACTCTCAATGGCCACTTATTAAAAAGCATAAATCAGCCAGCGTGTGCAACACCCCCTGCAGCAGCTGCGATGACTAACTGCTTACCATTCATGTCAAAGCGTATTTCCAAACATAACCAAAGACTAATTAGTGCCCTGTAATTTAAAGTTCGGCCCGGTCCACTTTGACGCTTGGCGTTAAAAATACATTTATGGCCGGCTCTTAGGGGGCTAATGTGCGGCCGCCGTGATGACCGTTGTGTTTGGTGCTCACTGGAGAGGGCCAGTGCGAGCCCATCCCAGGGCTTTTACAGTGTAAATTATAATCCCTCGTAATGCGATCCACATACATTAAACTAAGGAAATGGTGGGGAAAATATGCTTGGGTCATACAGGAATGTATAGGCGAGGTTTTCAACAGCGAGCCAGCGAGCCAGGCCAGAGAGTAAATGAGAGAGAGAGAGAGAGACAGAGAGAGAGAGAGAGAGAGAGAGAGAGAGGGAAGGAGGGGGGGGGAGAGGGAGGGAGAAAGAGAGAGAGACAGAGAGGGGGAGAGAGAAAGAGGGGGAGAGACTCAGAGAGTATGAAAGAGGGAGGGATAGGAGGAGGTAAAAAACAGAGGTACATGATAAATTTATCTCCATGCTTGTTCATTTGCAATTTTATCATCTCCTAATGTTCTATTATAGCCATCATACAAGCAGGGTCACAGCTTCTGTGCTACAGAGCACTCTGGGGGTGGTAGGGTGTGGGGGTGGTGATGTCATTCCCCTCTCTGGTGGAAGATCTCCCCCAGACACACACCCACCTACCCACCCACCCAACCCCTCCCACACCCCACACCCCACACCCAACCCCTCCCACACCCCACCTTCTTCCTGTACATTTCATTACATTTGGCTGTTCAGCCTGAGGGGATACAGAGGAGGTGCTCGAGGATGGACAACAACGTAGAAGAGAAATACTAGCACACACACACACATACACACACACACACACACACACACACACACACACACACACACACACACACAAACACACACACTTGCATTGTCACAGTCTTGTTTATTGGTAATGTTCAAGACAAACAGTAAACATCTAATGTACCCACAGAAGTGCTTTTTTAAATAAACTGCATGGGATCTAAACTAATTAGTCATCGGGGATGGATCGAGGTGTGTCACAAATCAGTGAAGTCATCTTCAATGCCAGCTCATCATGAGGTCATCCCACCACTAGTGGTTTTAAGTAGAGGTGGGCACCATACAAGGGCATTTCATTGACTGGTCAGTAGCGACTCGATGGCCACGTTTACACATCTCTGCTAAATCATGTTGCGCAACGTCAGCGGTGAAATTGAAAGTGCTCAGCTTGACCAACGCAAGTGACATCAGCCACTGCCAGTGTGTCATCGCCGCGTTGACGTCGTCACAGGTGGCCTTGGTGGGAAGAGCCTGTGTGTGTGTGTGTGTGTGTGTGTGTGTGTGTGTGTGT
>NW_027468870.1:12411393-12413893 GCF_046254945.1 Alosa pseudoharengus
TCCAACTTTAAGGACAGGCCATGTTCGCAAATACTGTATATCCTCTTCCATGAGCCATAACGACAGCACATGAACAGCACATAAATGGGGAAGTGAGTTCTTTTTTTTTTCCCTCTCTCCCGTTCGTTTCGTTTCTTTTTTTGGTGCCCCTTTTTTACTGTACCTCAACACAATATTCTGTAAATGTGAAACAACCCAAACCACAGGCAAGGATATTTATAGAGCGGCCAAATTCGGTTTTAAAGAGCTGTTTTATTGTTGCTTCTCTTATTAGGACCACATGGCGTTGGAGGTTTTGGGGAGGGATGTCGGTGTGCATTTCTCCCGAGGCACCAGAGGTGGTTTTGACACAGGAATAGAACACAAAAGATGGTATGTGTGTGTGTGTGTGTGTGTGTGTGTGTGTGTGTGTGTGTGTGTAAGTGTGTGAAGTAGGTGTGTGTGTGTGTGGTAGTGTGGGGGGGGGGGGGGGGGGGGCTCACCCCCAACCAATGGCTATTTTGACTTCTTCTCCAAAATCTCTGGAGCAGCTCTAAATCCAGACATTGCAGAAAGAAGGGCCCGGGACCAAAAAACACATCTTCACACAAGTGCTACTGAAAAAAGTGAGAATAGCCTGCCGTCCTCCAGGGAGGAGTTTTTGCCTTGTTTTTTTTTTTTTTTTTTTGGCTGATGCTATCTTTACGCGGGCAGTTATGAGGGGTTATTTTGAATCTTGTACAGCATACCGGCCGATTTCCACCAAGCAGAATGTTAGAGTGATAAGTGTGAGTAACCGTTGCACTGGTGCACCGGTCAGTTTCACACCCTTTCAAACCTTCCCCTTTTCCCCCAAACCATCTGACCCCAAGGGACTCCTAAACACTATCTTAAAGCCTTGTTTTCATAAACCACATGTTCATCGCAGGCTGTTATTTAACCGCTGAGTTTATTTGGATGCGGCAAACAGTAACCAACCCCAGCGAATTCACACTGCACCACGTCAAAACACCTGATCTGGTCCAGGTGTGGTCGGTGAGACACCAAGCTCACCGTGGTTTTGGTGAATCAAGCGTGCCGCCCAGAAAAAGAGCTGTGGTGGTGACCGAGGGCACTAATGAAGGTTTTTCTACGATGACCGACAGCCCACTTGAGGTAAATGAGTAAGTCAGCGAGTGAGATGAGGAGAGAAGATAAAAAAAAGAAAAAAAAAAAAGAAAAAGATCAAATTGAGAGGAGTAAAACTAAACAGCAATAAATAAATGAACATATGGCTTCTCTCCCTCTTTCTCTCTCTCTTTCTCTCTCTCTCTCTCTTTCTCACTTTCTCTCTGCCTTGCTCCGACCACAATGTGAAGGATTCCTTGCAATCACACAGATCAATGCTCATTGAAATTTCATGAGGGCACATCCCGGCCTCATCATATTTCACAATAATGACCTGAGAGAGGAGAGGAGAGGAGAAGAGAGGAGGAGGAGGAGGAGGAGAGGAGGGGGGTGAGTAAGAACGGAAGAAAGGGGAGAGAGAGAGAGAGAGAGAGAGAGAGAGAGAGAGAGAGAGAGAGAGGGGGGGGGGGGAGTGGGAGACTGGGGGAGGATGAACCACACCATTAAAAATGGGTCAGGAGTAGAAGGGAGAGTGGAGTTAAATCGGCTCGCCAAACACACACACACACACACACACACACACACACACACACACACACACACACACACACACACACACACACACACACACACCCAAAGTGTGCTAAATCCATAATATTAGAAGAGAAGACCCATACACAGAGTATGGTCAAATATTCATTTAACACATGTGCTGTACTGTCTATTGTCAATAACACGACGCTGGTCCTGTTGCAGTAGAGAGCTGAGTGTAAAAGACATCAGATCTACACAAATCTACATCCCACTCAGTTTATCTCAGTTCTACAGAGAACACTTTCAAGACAATTACTATATCATTGTAAAGTACAAATCTGACATTATAAATGCTCTCAGATATCTGCGGCGTAGATGTTCCTTTGGCGGTAAGCAGACTGCTGTGCATCAGGCACTTGAGATGGCTGGTAGTGTTGAGTGGGATCAGCGGGCTCACAGCAGGTTTAGTGCTGCCTGTGCGCCACAGTAATGGGTCTCAAGGTCCGCTGTTTAACAAGCCCGCGCGCACACTCCCCTTTTACCCACACGGACAGCGCTAGAGTCACAGCAGTAATGAGCAAAGGGGTAGAGTGATCGTTCTCCACACACACACACACACACACACACACACACACACACACACACATTCATACACACACACACACACTCTCTCTCTCTCTGTTTCTATCCCTTCACTCCCTCTCTCTCCCATTCTTTTTATTCTCTTCTCTTCCCTCTCTCTCTCTTACCCATCCCCCTCTCTCCCTCTTTCCTTCTCTCTCTCTCTCCTTCTCTCTCTCTCCATCCTTCTCTCCTTCCCTCTGGGTCTATGTTTCTCAGGTGTGATCTCATGGCAGTGGATGGAAATCGATATGCTCAG
>NW_027468870.1:12421393-12423893 GCF_046254945.1 Alosa pseudoharengus
TGGTGAGCTCTACTCTGTTTTGCTCCGGACGGATAAATCTGAGGCCCCTCTTTCCTTCCTAAAGCTGAGATAAGTCCGCTATTGGCTCTTATCTGCAGTGCAGGATGTCGCCATAGGCAGGGGAAAAAACGAAGAGAAGGAGAGAAATAAAGTGAAAGAGAGAGGGAGAGGGAGGGAGAGAGTAAGGGGAAGGAGAGAAGGAATGGAGTGAGGCAAGGGAAGCTTTAACAGAGAGGAAATAGAATGCATTCCAGCGCTGATAGGCATGTTGTGTGTTTTCTCTGAGACGCACCATTCAGTGGCAGGACTGGGCGGCGTGTGGGGGGGGGGGGTATCAGGACTGGGCGGCGTGTGGGGGTGGTGGCAGGACTGGGGGGCGTGTGTGTGTGGGGGGGGGGGGTATCAGGACTGGGCGGCGTGTGGGGGGGGGGTATCAGGACTGGGGGGGGGGGCGCTGTGCACGTGAAGCAGAGCTTTCTGTACGTCTCAGCACACGCAGCCCGATGCCAAGGCCTCCACCGCTGTGCACCACGCTATATGGTTTTAATGGACGTTCCTGCCCATAAACATGCTCTCATTTGCTACTCCCACACTTCACGCTCAGCAAGAACACATGAGAGCAGTCAGAACACTGCTCTGGGATTAGTCTGCATTTGTGTTGTGTTAGACGTCACACTCTTTATGGCCAGAGGAATTTAGATGTTATTTTAGTTTATTACTGTTTACTGAAAGTCCAAAGAATTCCAAAGATAGGAGTGAAAGTGTCAGCTTCATCCTGAAATCTCCTACTTGAGAGACTTCACAGATCACTCTTCACAGATGAAATAAAAGCAAAAAGGCAAAATGCCCTCATAGTCTATTCTATGGAAGACCATGAAAAACATTTAAAATGAATAAAAGTAATAAAAAATAAAAAATATATCAAGCAGAAGCAGGAAGACGTGATTGTGGAAAGGGTTCCAGGTGATCACACTCACCTGTGTAGATGAAACGGCCTGGGGTTCCTTTGCAGAACTGCTTGGACTTGTAGGAGAGGGTGACCTCCACAACCCCAGGGATGTGGCGTGGTGGGGTCTGCACCCGGATAGCATGAGGCGTGATGAGCTGAGGAAGGTTCCAGAAAAAGAAATATGTCAGGAGATTGGCAGGAAAATGTTAGGAGAACGTCAGCAGGACTCCGTAAGGACCTAAGGTACTACAGGATGTTAAAATATAGTTTTCCAATCATGCTGAGACTCGGTTCTCAGCTGTACAGACAATTTTGGATCAGCAGTCATATTTTTAACCCGGTATGTAAGAATGTGCACTAATAAAGTGTGTGGGCTTGTTGGTGTGTGTAAGTGTGTATGTGTGTGTGTGTGTGTGTGTGTGTGTGTGTGTGTGTGTGTGTGTGTGTGTGTGTGTGTGTGTTAGTATGTGGTAAAATGGTAAGGCATACTAAACAGTAGATTTATGGTGTTTATGCTGTAAACTCTTCACCAGCGTATGTGTGTGCATGTGTGTTTGTGTGTATAAGTATATTTGTGTGTGTGTGTGTGTGTGTGTGTGTATGTGTGTGTATGTGTGTGTGTTTGTGTGTAAAAGTATATTTGTGTGTGTGTGTGTGTGTGTGTGTGTTTGAATGTCTGTGAGCAAGCAGGGGTTTGGCGGTGTCTGTGTACAGAGGGGTGTGTGCTGGATGAGTGTCTGCGAGAGCACCACTCCACTCTCCGCGCACCAAACAAACACTTGACTCTAAGCCGATAACACTGATAACACACAAGCCTCTGGAGCCCTCCGCCATAAACGCCTCCTTATGAGAACCGAAGGGCGGCTTCGCCCGCCACTCACAGCGCACCCTCACAGCCTTGTGCATATGACCCCTCCGGCTTTGATTTCGCCCTCCGAGTGCAGCACGCAAACACGCCCGCAGCGAATGTGTTCCACAAGACTGTTTTGGTAGCACTGCTCGTGACCTCTGCTCCAAAGCAGAGCGAGCGTGCTCGCATCGAGCTGTCGGGCTTGCAGTCGATACGAAGCAGTTGCCGATGATACGTAAGGGTTGATTATTTAACTCTGAGAGAAACGTTGGAGGAATGGATTTAAATATGTCGTCTTTAACGAGAGGAGGAGGAGCGTGAAGTGGGAAAGAATAGCATTTGCGAGTTACGAGGCCAAATATCTAGCTGCTTCTTTTCCCGCTTTATGAGGTATTTTATTCGCTCTTCTCCCGCACACAGCTGGCTGGGAGCCCTGTGTTCGTCTGTGTTGCCTTCATTAGCGTTGGCTGAGCTGAGGAAACAGTGTTTTTTTTTTAACGCTGTGAGATAGCGAGAGAAAACGAGAGAGTAAGAGAGCGGGCGGGCAGGCAGGCGGGCGAGCGAGCGAGCTACCTCCTCACATGGCAGCGTGCTATTGTTGGACCGCGTCCATGGCCTCCTTTTTGGCACACCTGGGGTTAGGTAAATAAATAGCGAACTGGGACCGAGGGGAGGGGTTTGGTCTGGCCATATTCAGAGGG
>NW_027468870.1:12426393-12438893 GCF_046254945.1 Alosa pseudoharengus
TTGAATTCAGCTGTTTCTTCAATTGAACAATTCAACTACCGGTACATTTGATTAAATTGAATTACAACTCATTACATTCAGTTCATTGCAGTGCAATGTAATTCAATCCAATTCAATTTTTTTATGATACAGATATGATCTGTTAAATTCAGGCCAACATTACAGGTCACAGTTCCGCCTCACAGCCCAACTTACCTCGCTCCACACCAGCATGGTACCAAAGATGACCTGCAGGCCATCGAAGAAGTTGTCCCCGATGATGATGACCGTGGCGCCGCCCGTGGTCCAGCCTTCGCTGGGGCTGATGGCTTTGATGCAGGGTGCAGCTTCTCCCAAAACGCACATTACACCATCACATAGAGAGAGAGAGAGAGAGAGAGAGAGAGAGAGACAGAGAGAGAGAGAGAGAGAGAGAGAAAGAGAGAGAGAGACAGAGAGAGAGACAGAAAGAAAGAAAGCAAATGCCTCCATTAGTCCAGAGTCCACCAGAGGCCTAAGTGCACTCTCCCCTGCCCCTCCCCCCCCAGCCTGTAGCCATATTGAACACTTCATGTCGTTTATACAATTTGTTTGATGAGCTACAATATCAGCAGAGGAGAGCGGCTTCACTCATCTCCGATAATTGGCTCTTATTGAATATCATTTACAGAGACTCATTGCAGCTGAGCTAATTTGTGGGATGGCCTGCGTTTTAATCTCGTCAGTCCCTCGTGGCAAAATGAAGGTGCTGAAAGCTACTTTACTGTCAGGGCTTGGGGACTGTGCTCCATCGTGTAAAGAAAATAACTCATATAATAAATATAAATAAATCTATAAATGTAAATACACAGCAGGATTAGTGTCTTTGATTAATAAATTGAAATAATTGTGTTTCACAGTAATGAGGGTCTGTTTAATAATGACTTCTAAAGTTCTAATGAGTTGTTGTTATAAGCTCAATGGTCCATGTTGTAACTCAGTACAACGGGCCAAATACCTCATACAGTGGCACTGATAACTGTCAGTGACAGCACACCTTCACCCAAAGTTTGACCCATGGGATTTTCCTCATTCATCCATTCATTCATCTATCCATTCATTCATCTATCCATTCATTCATCTATCCATTCATTAATTCATTCATTCATTCATTTGCTCACTTGCTTGTTTATTTGACATAACAACAGCATAACAACCCTGCTCTATAATCTGGAGAGTGATATGTCTCCTTCCATCTTCTGTAAATTATGACGTTAAGTTTTTTTTGAAACCAGGCATGCATCATGCTGGCAACATGAGAAATGAGTCGCGCCCCAAGACGGGCTTGGGTTACCGTCCCCCATTTCCCACAAGACACTGGGGTTAGAGGTAGG
Organism: Alosa pseudoharengus; assembly: GCF_046254945.1. NCBI lineage: Eukaryota > Metazoa > Chordata > Actinopteri > Clupeiformes > Clupeidae > Alosa > Alosa pseudoharengus. The sequence goes on from NW_027468870.1 coordinate 12,427,746, forward strand.
GCTCTCATGTGGCCGTGGGCGGATGGCGCTTGTGTCCCAGGGGGGGCTCAGCCGTGCCGTGCGACTCGACACCCCCACAGCCGAAAAACACTACGGGGCCCACGCAGGAAACCAAAAACATACAAACCTTACCAAAAAACTCACACAGCTGGATTCAACTACACAAAATAGAGAGGGAGGGAGGGAGAGAGGGAGGGAGAGAGAGAGGGAATGAGAAAACACCACAAGGCCTGGGAGAGAGCAAGAGAGACAGAGACAGAGAGAGAGAGAGAGGGAGAGAAAGAGAGTGAGAGAGAATGAGAAAACACCACAAGGCTTGGGAGAGAGCAAGAGAGAGACAGAGAGAGAGAGAGACAGAGAGAGAGGGAGACAGAGAGAGAGGGAGAGAGAGAGAGGGAGAGGCAGGGAGTGTTGGTGGTTTTAACAGCTCTCAATACAGATCAGGCAGAACAAACAAGATCATTTACAGATGTGAGTTTGGTTCAGATAGGGGGGGAAAAAAATCCTTCTCGCTAGTGTTTCACTGCTTAAACGAACTGTAGGTGGTTTCATTAGAACAGCATGACAAAACAAGGAACTGCAGCGCCGGAGCCTGTCGCGTCCGGGGCGCGCGACACTTTAGGGGTAGGAGTGGACGTGGTGGTGGACCTCTCAACCTCTCCCCTTCTCTCTGCGCCACAGAAACAAGTGTTTGGCGCTTGTCAGAGACAAACGTGTGTGTGTGTGTGTCCCGCCGGTCTGCTTGTTCGGCAGCGCGGTGCCTGTGGATGAGATCGGCGGGAAGCGTGCGGGGCCACCACTGGGAAAGGTCAGCCCGCTTATTAGCGCTGTCCGCTCTCCTCGGAGGAGCCGAGTCACATGCTTGGTGGGGGTGGTTTGGGGGGGGGGGGGGGCAAACAATTTAGCCCTGCTGTGGTTTACCTACGTTTAGCCCCCCCTAAACCCCCACCCACCCTCCACTCCCCCAAATGCCAAGGTGTCATTCAGCGTAATGAGTGGGAGAGAATGCTGGAGTGAAACAATGTGTGTCTGTGTGTGTGTGTGTGTGTGTGTGTATGTGTGTGTGTGAACATGCCTCGTCTGTGTAAAAAAAAAAAAAAAGATGCCAGGGCGAGTCGCTGCTCACAGCCCACACAGATCAGACGCGAGGGTGTCGGACCGGCGGGAAATGTGGCCGCTCATTAACAATTAAGTCCAAAGTGGCGGCTCCCGGCAGACCTCTGTCTCGCACGTTAATCACAGGCACAACAACGCTAAAGGACGCGGCGGGGGGAATTGCATCCTGGGACAGGACGACATGGGCGGCTGCCTTTGTAATAAGCTGATTATTGCTTTGTCTAATGACACCCGCCGACTGGCTGTCTGCAGTCAGTGGTTCTCAATGTAAAATCATTGCGATGATGGACTCTCTCCCTCTCAGTCTGTTTCTGGGCTGTAGCTGTAGTTGTGGTTGAGTGCTTTGCAGATGTGTGGTCATTAGCACTGTGTATTCTTCTGAAAAAGAAGGTCCACATGCTTTGGACTCTCTCTCTCTCTCTCTCTCTCTCTATCTCTCTCTCACTCTTTCTCTCTCTCTCTCTCTATCTGTCTCTCTCTCTTTCTGTTTTCTCTCTCCCTGTCTGATATTCATGGATACAATAGTGTTCTTGATGGGGAATTTTATTTCAAGGTTGACAATCTATTTTCCTATCCCTTTTCATCTGGTCTTCATTGTTGACCACATGCATTGGCCACAACGAGAAAAAGCAGACCACCACAGCCGGCCTGACCAGCGTGACCGGTCTCTTGAGGTAAACTGAGGTCTGTGTGATGTGGACAATGGCCGACCACCACTTTCCCTCCATTCAGAAGGCCCATGAGGGCATCCAGACTAGTGAAGGCCCGAAGACCGACAGATTGGGGAGGTATTACAGAGGATCCCATCTCATTCTCCTAAATAGAAAACCACATAGTAATAACGTTTCTGTATTAATATTTCATATTTAAGGGGTGTCTAGCCCTACTAATCAGCTCCTGGTCGAGATTACTTGAAAAAAAGCCCAACTTTTGCAAATCCTAATAAACACATGTTAATCTGCTGTTGTTTACATGTGTTGGCCGTGTCAGATGTGCTTTAAGGAAAGTAATCTGGTATTTGCTGAATGGTTTCACAGAACTTCCCCTTCTCTCTCCGACCTACCTACTGCTCAATCTCTTACACACACACACACTCTTGAGACACACACACATATACATACACAAACACAAAACACACAGAGTCAACCACATGACTTTTGCCCCGGCTGATTTCTTCTGGAGGCATAATGCAATTTGGCGGAGTGGTAAAGTGGGAAAGATGAGCCGCACTGGCACTGCAATCTGTGACAGTAATCTTGGCCTAAGTGGACTTTTTGGCGGCCGCTGAAATTGTGCGTTGGATTAACCAGATGGAGGAGCACGAATCCATCTGATAGGATTAAACTCCCAGTGCCTTTCGCTGCACCATCTGCTCTCAGTGTTGTGCTCTCGTGCAACATACAACCCACACACACACACACACACACACACACACACACACACACACACACACACACACACACATTGTCACACATACACACAAGCACATGTAAATATGGAACACAATCAGAAATAGAGTAGAAAAAAAAACAAATTCAACAAAACAAACTGTGACTCATATACATACAGGCACATACACAAGCACAGACAAGCAGTGAATAAAGAAAAAGAAATCATTCTCTCTCTCTCTCACACACACGCACACATGCAAAGACACACACACACACACACACACACTCCCTCTCTCTCTGTCTCACAGACACACACACACACACACACACACACATGCGCAGACCCACACCAGGGACAGATTGCAGCCCTTTTCTGGGTCCCTGGGGCCTCAGTGTTGTGTTAGCCCAGGGACAGCTCCTTTCCGCTGGGCTGCTCTCCCATGTCAGCCTTGCCTCGGCCGCTTCTGTGCCCCCCCAATAAAGGCCCAACACGGCAGCAGCCCTTTGTCTGCAGGCGGTATGTGTGTGTGTGTGTGTGTGTGGGGGGGGGGGGGGGCAATTTCTGTCTGTATTGTGTGTCCATTTCTGTCTGTGTATGTGTGTGTATGTGTGTATGTGTGTGTGTGTGTGTGTGTGTGTGTGTGTGTGTGTGTGTGTGTGTGTGTGTGTGTGTGTGTGTGTGTGTATGTGTGTGCGCGCGTGTGTGTGTGTGTGTGTGTGTGAGAGAGAGTATTTCAGGAGCTGGTACAAGTGTGCTCTACATTGTAGCTCAAGTGGTTCCTGTCATGAGGAGGCCACAGAGGGATGTAGAGAGTAGGGCTCCAGCGCTGAAGCCCTGTTAACAACCTACAGTGTAAGGGTCCTTCCCTCCTCTCCCTCCCCACAAGTGTCTGAGCTACAGCAGCCCAGATTGAGCTACAGCTGCCCAGGGAGCACCGTAATCTGGAACTCATCTGAGGAACTTGTGTTCAGAACCCTTTGGATTTCACTTTATTTGTAATGTTGACTAACTAACAGAAATGTAAATAAACGTTATATATTTATACAGATGAAGGGATACATGAAGAAATAAACTTGGTCGCTGGGGTCCCATTGTAGGGTGACATCCCAAAGTGCCCAGGGTGTGTAGTTAGGACTGTGAAGGCACCCCTCGAATGACCTTCAAAGCTGCTACAATTCAAACTTACAAGCTTTATTTATAAGCGCTCACTCTTTATGGAAATAGAGGGGGAGATAGAGAGAGAGGGAGATAGAGAGATAGAGAGAGGGAGAGAAAGAGAGAGGGGATTGAAGATATCTGCTCTTAGATTCCAAAGCAGCTTCTGAGCAACCCCTGGAGACTTGGTCAGGGGCTTAGCCAGCATATTCGATGTCAGCGAGAAATCACCGCATCATATGCTTCAACGCAGATCCGTAATCAAACATATTTTCGTTGACATCTAAATCCCTGCCGATGACAAATGAGAAACTGATTGGATTTGGCTTTTTAACGGCGGAAAGGGCCAGTTTCGCCACGCGCCCCTGTGCCAGTGGAGACTGTCCCACCACACGCACGGCCAGTCGGCCCCACAAGCTGACCTGTGGACGAACGCTTACAGCATGCGCCAGTGGATTGCTAGGCCTGTTATTCAAAGATGTGTGTGTGTGTGTGTGTGTGTGTGTGTGTGTGTGTGTGTGTGTGTGTGTGTGTGTGTGTGTATGAGTATGTATGTGCGTGTGTGTGTAAGATGCGTAATCATAGGCGACAACCCCAGGGGAGACTCCACCGCGGATCTCTTGCTCATTTTTATCCTTTAAAAGCTCGCAAATGGACTTTTTTTGTTTTTTTCTTTCTTTCTTTCTTCTTTTTGTTGTTTCGTTTGTCATTTTCTCCTCTTTCTGTATTTCTTTCACTCCCCTCGCCCCCCCCTCGCCCAATTCGCTAAAGCAATGAGACGAGCACAAAGTGCATTTTCTTGACAATTTTCGCCATCCATTATTTAAGAGTGGGGAGTGTGTCATCGGTAATCCATTGTGATGGCTGTCACTAAAGGCACGGCGAAGCCTCACGCCGCTCTTTATCTGAATGCTTCAAGGTGAATGTACACTGACAACGTCATGAATAAGCGGCCCCTTGCATTAAGGCATGCATTTTTTAAGAGGCAACTTTTATGTCTTCGCCTCCCCCTTTAAACGTCAACAACAAACGGGAAACAATGAATCCGGCTCGGCCGTTTTACTCTGAGCGCTGAATAATCAGTGGCCAGGGCATTAAGGCAATGACCCGTCACAGGTCCCCCAGGTTTAAATAAGTGATATGGTAATCAGGGACACAGGGACTCAGACATATGGACCACATTAGGGGCTCATTTCTCAAACGTTTAGCTCCGTGGTCGCCTCCCAGAGTTCATGATTAAGACACTAAAGCCACTAACTGCACAGTCGACTGCATCAACAACTGCCACACAGACATTAAACAAACACCCAGGCTCTCCTAGGGGAGATACATACAGGCACGCCCACCAGTTGGATAAAGACTCTAAAGTCTTAAGGTCTAAATGCTACTTAAGACTTCAGAGTCTTTATCCAACTGGTGGATGCTACTTGAATAGTGAGAAGAGGATAGTGAAAAGGTGTGTGTGTGTGTGTGTGTGTGTGTGTGTGTGTGTGGGGGGGGTTGCACATCCCTATCGAGCACAACATTGTTTATTTTTATTTTGTGTTAATTCCAGACCTGTGCCACACTCTCACAGTCTTCAGCCGCGGCGGCCGCCCTCGCGTGGGCAGAACTTTCAGAACACTGACACTGAGGCTGTGCCGTGGACACCCCGGTGGTCCCCGATGCCTCGGCCCACCGGAGGTCCAGGGAAGGTGAGGGCCACTGTCCCACACCACACAGCCCCCAGACCTGGCGCCTCCAGAGGGCTCCAGAGGACTCCCCATACACCCCGCACCTCCTCCATGAATCAGATGGTGAAGGAGGGCGAGGGGGTCTTTTTGAAGCCGTGTGAAACTGGAGTGTGTGGGGGGAAAAAGGGGGCCGCTGGCGGATACGTTGTGGTTGGAGAGGAGCGGATGGCGGATGGTGGACGGTGGGGGTTGGCGGGGTTGGTGGTGTGGGGGAGACGGAGGATGTGCTATGGGGAAGAGCTGCTGCTGCTGCCGCTGCCACTGCTGAGCTTCAGATTAATTAGGAGGAGCTTTTTCCTTCACAATGTCTCTGCTTCATTGAACACAGGACTGGGAAGAGAGAGCAGGTTCAGGGCAGGGCCAGAGCCCTCTCTCTGCTCTTAGACACGTCTCACACACACACACACACACACATATACACACACACGCACACATACTGTATACACACACACACACACATACTGTATATACTGTATACACACACACACACACACACACACACACACACACACACAGTGACGCAAGCATGTGAAAGTGGACACTTTCCCACAAAGCCTACAATTAATCTTCCCTACACATCAAAATTAGTGAAATGAGCGTGCATGCGCATGCCTGTGTGTGTGTGTGTGTGTGTGTGTCACATCTCTTTCTCTTTGTGCCAGGCTGTCAGTGTGCTATGGCTTTCCTGGCCCGGTGCATACTTAATCATTGGATAATAAAGTGTGTGAGCATGCGATCTGACAGGGGTCCCATCTCTCTCTCCCTCTCTCTCCATCTCACACACACACGCATGTCACACACACACACGCAGCACTCACAGACCCAACATACATCCACACCACTTCTGGAAGCAGACTACAGTTTGTATTTATCTGGCGACTCCATGCTTCGATAGGACAGTGTTCAGCAAATGGGACAGATCCCCTCTACAGCAAAACAGTCCATTCACTTGTAGGGGGTGATCATTGTAGATTAGTGGATTCTAACCAGGTAGAGATAAATTACTAAAAAATAACAAACACCACATTGCCCAGAAAATTCAATATACAAAAAAAAGAAAAACGTCTCTGTTGTTGTCTCTGTTGGGCTACCCCAAAAAGTGGCGGTTACGTACAGTAGTACTCACCATGCTCCAGGTAGGACTGCGTGCCTTCCGACGGGTCCAGGCGGCGAGCCCTGCGGCCGTGCTTGGAGTTGTTGTGCACAAACATGTTGTCGGACACGGCCAGCACATGGCCGTCCACACTGACTGTCGTGGAAACCACCACCTGAGAGAGAGAGAGGCACACGTGAGTTAATCATAAAGCACGACACGGAAAGTTCTAGATTCCCACAAAAACTCTGTTTATGTATGCTGATTTAAACACTAATCTTTGTTCACACTCGATCATTTTTGTTGTCATGGTTGCTTGTCTTATTGTTAATAAACCTGTTTTGATAGTAGTACCATGAAACAAAGCAAATAAATTGCATCCAGGACAACAGAGTGACACTTGGCAGTGGTGCTATCCAAGCATGCCTTGCGGGCTGTGTTTTTGGTGTGTGTGTGTGAAATTGTAAATAAAGGCTTTGTTTTCTGACAACATCACATTTAATGAAGGCTTGTGCTTGTGATTGTGCTTGTGTGAGTGTGAGATTGTGTGAGTGTGAGTGTGAGTGTCAGTGTGAGTGTGTGAGTGTGTGAGTGTGAGTGTGTGAGTGTGTGAGTGTGTGAGTGTGAGTGTGTTTAGAGCTGTCTATCCACTCGCTGCAGAGCCCTGGGCCCCGATTGGGCTGTGATTCCCCTGCACCAGTCTTTAATCCGCTATTCAGTTTGCTAATTAACAGACACACACACACACACACACACCCTGTGTGTCTTTATCAAAGTCATGCAGTACATACAGCCCCCTTACTATCACCACTACCAAACCACCCACCATCACACACACACACACACACACACAAAACATAAAGACACACACACATACACACCCCGCATCTTCCCCTTACAATCCCAAGGACCCTAGGATTGATCAGCAGCTAGACGTGTGTGCAGATTAATTTAATTAAAAGGGGGGGGGGGCAGCACTCAAGCGCCCGTGGAGACAATGGAGCCAGGAAGGATCTAATAGTGCTGCGGGTGGATGTGAAGAGGCCCATTATGGAGGGAGGGAGGGAGGGAGAGAGGGAGGGTAAGGATAAGAAGAGGAGAAAAGACCAGAGAGAAGGAGAGATGAGAGGAGGAGAGGAGAAGAGAGGCGTTTTACTCAGGGGCTCCCTTGGTACTGTGTGTGAGAGACTCTTATTTAAATCACTGGAAAGATTGGAGAGCCTCCTGCCTCTTGAAAGGGAAAAGGACTTGGCAAACACCATCTCCACACACACACACACACACACACACACACACACACACACACACACACACACACCATCTCCACACACACACACACACACATACACACACACACACACCATCTCCACACACACACACACACACACACACACACACACACACACACACACACACACACACACACACCATCTCCACACACACACACACACACACACACACACACACACACACACACACCATCTCCACACACACACACACACACACACACACACACACCATCTCCACACACACACACACACACACACACACACACACACACACACACACACCATCTCCACACACACACACACACACACACACACACACACACACACACACACACACACACACACACACACACACACACACAGCCCTGTTCACCACCCATGGGACGAGCCCACTTCTTCCCTTTCTCCCTCCTCTGCTGTCTGTCTATCTCCCTCCCTCCCTCCATCCCTCTCTCCCTCCCTCCCTCCCTCTCTCCCTCCATCCCTCTCTCCCTCCCTCTCTCCATCCCACTCTCCCTCCCTCCCTCATGGCTGTCTGTCCTGTTCCTGAGGAGGAGGAAGGCGTCTTCTTGGTGGAGTTTTTTTCCCTTCCTGACTGCTAGAGTTGCCACACACACACACACACACACACACACACACACACACACACACACACACACACACACACACACACACACACACACACACACACACACACACAGAGGGATGTACAAATACTGTATGTATAGACACACACAGGCACACTTACATACAAATTCACACACACTCACACAAACACACACACACACACACACACACAAACAAACAAAAACACACACAACCTCTAGTCCTGCCCTTTTGGCTGTTTCCACCGAGTTTCCGTAGTATTCTGCTCTACGCGTGTGTCAGTAATGAGGCTGTGGCTGCCCGTCCCTCCTGGCCCCTCAGTGACTCGGGGACTAGCCGCGTCGCTAATTAAACTCAATCAAAGCGCGGGCCCTGACACAGGCGCTAGCTCTACAATAGACTGGAACAATTAAAGCTATGGGGGAAGCCGTATCAGGCGCGACACCCGGAACAATTCAGCTCTGCGCTGGCTGCCGACAGAGAAGGGTCCTTTCAGGCCTAACATAACATTATTAGCTTGACATGAGGGGGGAGGAGAGGGACCAGGGGATGTGAATGTGTGCACATGTACAGACACACCAAAACACACACACACACACACACACACACACACACACACACACACACACACACACACACACACACATTCAGAAAACACACCCATGCACTTAGCACTTGGACTTTCATGATTTTGTTTTGAATGCATGCACACACCCACACCCACACAAACACACACACACACACACACACACACACACACACACACACACACACACACACACACACACACACACACACACTCACTCCCAGAGTAAATCAGTCAGCAGGACAGCAGCCAAGTATCAACACTTAGTCTGGAGTGCTCACTTCCTAATTGTGCCCAGGCTTGGACAGATAAGGAAATAGATTTGTCGGCTTATCAGTCCCTTAACTTCCATCAGAACATTCCCTCAATGTCACCACCATACAGCACAGGAGAGGGACCCTGGATGTGTGTGTGTGTGTGTGTGTGTGTGTGTGTGTGTGTGTGTGTGTGTGTGTGTGTGTGTGTGCGTGCGCGTGCATGCGTACAGTAGGATGGAGAGACGGCTACACTCCACATAAAACGGGTTAAAAACATGAAGGACCCTCTGATACGGAGGGCAGACTGTAAGTGGAGAACATTGAAAAAAGAAAGGCGGGGGGGGGGGGGGGGGGGGGGGGGGTCTAGAAATCTAGAAAAGGGAGACAGTTTGTGACCTGACCACAGGCGAGCATGATGAATGTGATTGCATTAGAAAGAGACAAGCTAGACTGAGAGAGAGAGAGAAAAAGAGAGAGAGAAAGAGAGATGATGTGGATGAAAGAGAGGGAGAATGTACACAGTGGGGGAGAATGTACACAGAACATGGAGGCGTCCACACCTCCTCTCATCTTGCATGGAGAGGAACAGAGAGATGTTCGGTGTGGAGTGCCTCATCCCAATTAAAGCCTCTGTGTCTGTGTCTCGCCCAAGCAAAGGGGGGAGTCCAGCACTCAAGCTAACAAGCAGCTCTATCTGAGTCTCACCATGGACACACACACACACACACACACACACACACACCACCGACTAAGCTTTGGCCCTGCCAACAGCAGCTTCTAATTACACTGTCACCACTGGACTGGAACCCAGCCACACACACAGATACAGAAACAGATACAGACACACACATACACACACACACACACACACACACACACACACACACACACACACACACACACACACACACACACACACACACACACACACACTTATTTTACTGCATATAGCACTGCTGTTAAAACTGTGTTAACAGAGAGTAAGATTATTGGAAAACTATAGCATAAGAATGGTCGTATAAGATTGTGATACGAATTGAGTCTATGCAAAATAAAATAAAATATATTTGTGACTATGTAAATATACAGATACGTAAGCAATTAGGCATGTAAGCTTTGTGTTGGAATGTGGGTGAATGTGTATGTGTGTGTGTGTGTGTGTGTGTGTGTGTGTGTGTGTGTGTGTGTGTGTGTGTGTGTGTGTGTATGTGTGTCTGTATGTGTGTGTCAGAGAGAGAGAGAGAGAAAGAGAGAGAGAGCAAGTATCTGTACACCCTGGAGGTGAGAAGCTACATAGCGTGATGAGTTCTAGGAACATACTGGACATTTTGCCAGTGTGAGTATTAGTGCATGTGTGAATGTGTGTGTGTGTGTGTGTGTGTGTGTGTGTGTGTGTGTGTGTGTGTGTGTGTGTGTGTGTGTCTTTTATGTATGAGCACTTCTTCATCCATTTGGGTGTGTGGATGTGTGTATTTGAAACTGTGTGTGTATTGAGTACTTCAGTGTGTGTGTGTGTGTGTGTGTGCTTGTGTTCCTCTAGTGGCTAGAGGTCAAGGTCTCATGTTTCCTGCTCAGCAGTGATGGCTTATTTACTCAGCTCTCTCTCTCACTCTCTCTCTCTCACACACACATAGACACACACACACACACACACACACACACACACACACACACACACACCCACACACACACACACACACACACACATTCCTACGGTGTGAGGGAGTCGCTGTAACTGACACGACTGTGTGATTATGCAGAGTGTGTTTACAGGCCTCACCCTACGACTCTGTCACACCATGCACAAATTGGAGAGAGAGGGAAGGAGAGAGAAAATGAGAGTGATAGAGAGAGAGCTAGTGTGAAAGTAGGGGAGAGAGAGAGAGAGAGAGAGAGAATCAGCAGTCATTGACACTGTCTT
>NW_027468870.1:12448893-12456393 GCF_046254945.1 Alosa pseudoharengus
TGAGAGTGGCAGAGCAGAGGAGAGGAGAGCAGAGGAGAGGAGAGGAGAGGAGAGGAGAGGAGAGGGGAGGGGAGGAGAGGAGAGGAGAGGGGAGGAGAGGAGAGGGGAGGGGAGGAGAGGAGAGGAGAGGGGAGGGGAGGAGAGGAGAGGAGAAGAGAGGAGAGGAGGGGAGAGGGGAAAAGATGGCTGTTTGCTCAGCATCTCCTCCTAATGCCTTGTTTTTCTTTCGCCGGCTCAGTTTCTCAGCTGAGTATGTGCTGGCCGATGGCCAACTGAAACCAAGTGACAAAAATAGTTATAAAGTCAAATGAAGATTTGGTGCTGGGGCTATTTCCCTGTGACACTGGCCTCTGCGGCTTCCAAGGAAAGTATCTGTCTCTCACATGCATAGAGTGCTTCAGTACACACGTACACTGGGAGGCCTGTGTTCAGTGGTTTAAAATAGCCCCCAAAACTGATTTCAGATATTTACCTGGGTTAAATACAGTGCCTGAGCATATGAGCTCCATTTCATGTAAATGTTTTGACACACTATATAGCATATAAGACATGTGGTGAATGTTTTGAGTTGTGGATTTTAGCCTTGATATGTGTTACAATGATCCTTCTGCATAAGTAGTTAATTTCAGTCTGGGGAAGAAGATGGAATATGGCCACAATAAACAAAATTGAAATTATACTATCACATCATAGCACTGGCAATATACGTTGCTCTACTAAATATCTACTAAATCTACTAATCTACTAAATATATACTAATATGATCTACTAAATGGATATTCTTGCACAAGTTGCATTATGCAAAATATTATTTCTTGCACACACTCACAGCAATCCCTTTGCGAAAATGCTGAGATTCATCTTGTATTCCTTAACTTATCAGAATAGAACATGTCAATCTGCACTGAAGTAAAAAATCTCTCTGTTCCCCTCTCTCTCTATATATATATATATCTCTCCCTCTCGCTCTATTTCTTTCTGCCAGAAACACTCAGCAGCCCATTCTAGCAACAGGAAGTCATCACTCTTCCTGTTTCCTGTTTATGATATTTATTTCAGTGTTTATTGACTAAGTGTTCCCATCGCTGGTGGGTGGGGCAGATAAGCGGGTGGGGCTGTTTTTTTTTCCTTTTTTCTTTTTTGTTTTGCTTCATGGGCCTGACATCACTTTCACACTGCTGAAAGCCACTGGTGTGTGTGTGTGTGTGTGTGTGTGTTGTTGTGGTGTGTGACACGTGTGTGTGTGTGTGTTTGTAGGCAGGGGGCAAGGGAAAGAGCATGACTGCTTGACCCCCGTGACTACGTGCCCAAACCCAAGCGTTTTGAGTATGTGGTCAGCCTCACCCTGACTAGCGTCTGAGAAAGACATATTGATTGAGAAGGAATACATGCTTAGAGACAGAAAGAGAGGAGAATGGAGATGGAGAGGAACAGAGAGAAGGGGGGATGCATTCGGGAGGGGAGAGAGAGAGAGAGAGAGAGAGAGAGCGAGAGAGAGAGAGAGAGCGAGAGAGAGAGAGAGAGAGAGAGAGACGGGCCATTTGAGTAACAGACAAAACATTGAAACAAAGAGAGAGGGATGACAAGAACTATGAAGGATGGTAGGTGTGTGTGTGTGTGGTGTGTATGTATGTGTGTGTGTGTGTGTGTGTGTCTAACTGTGTGACACACTCTGACTGTCTGACACAGTGAGGTAAAAGGAGGGAGGGCAAAAGGGAGGGAGAGAGAGAGAGAGAGAGAGAGTTTAAAGGGAATTTCAGAGAGCCAGAAAGGAGTGGGAGCCTAACACAGGGGAGCTGTATTTTACATAAGCAACCCTTCATATTCAGCCGGTAATTGATAGCACCGGAGTAGCAACAGAAAGCATCTGTCAATCAAACACATGCCTCTGGAGATATGATAATGGGGCTAATGACTTAGCCGGCTGTATTTTGATTATTTTAGCTGAAGTGGAAGAGGCATTGTACCGGTGACACACTAACAGCAACAATAGCAGTGGTTGTGGTAGTAGTAGTAGTAGTAATAGACTAAAAATGGTTGCTCACGGACCAGTAGTGCAAGTGTCAACAATAATACTAATAGTAGTATTTGCTGATGCCATTAAGTATAAGTATAAGTATATACTCTTTTGATCCCGTGAGGGAAATTTGGTCTCTGCATTTATCCCACTCTGTGAATTAGTGAAACACACTCAGCAAACAGTGAACACACAGTGAGGTGAAGCACACACTAATCCTGACGCAGTGAGCTGCCTGCTACAGCGGCGCTCGGGGAGCAGTGAGGGTTTACAGTAGGTGCCTTGCTCAAGGGCACTTCAGTCGTTCCTACTGGTCAGGGTTCGAACCGGCAACCCTTCGGTTACAAGTCCAAAGTGCTAACCAGTAGGCCACGGCTGCCCCAATTAGTATTGACAGAAGTTTAAAAATGTGGTTGTATTTATATGTTTAATAGGTCAGTAATATTATAGTCGACTACCTGTGGCTCTATGGACACTGCTGATGTGCAGATACATCTATCTATCTAACAGATGGGGAAAAAAATCCCCATTCAGGGATGATCCTTTTCCCGTCACACACAGATTTAGAGTGTTTTCCTAGAGTTATGACATCTCGCTGAGACATCCCTTCAGAATTGTGCTTGATGTTACTCATATGTCCTAAGTAAAGCCAGATGTTGAACACTTAGCTGAGACAATGCTGATTACAGAACTCTCTCTCTCTCTCTTTCAAACACACACACACATGCATTACATGTATACACAAATTCCGACTGACAAGGAAAATGAAACCTTGGAAGGACAATTTATTTTAAATAGAGGCAAAGGGGGGTGGAAGGAGGTGAGGAGAAGAAATGAAGACAAGAGCAGAGTAGAGAAGAGAGGAAAAAAGAGAAGAAAACAGAAGAGAAGAGAAAAGAGGAAAAAAGAGAGAAAAAGAGAGACAACTCAAGGAAGGAGAGGGCTATGTGTGTGTGTGTGTGTGTGTGTGGGGGGGCTGCCCTCGTGTATATTTCAGAGGCAGCCGGCAAACACCTCAATAATTCATGATGTGGGAGATTGATTTGGGGGGCTGTGGGTGGGAGCCGGGGTGAGGGAGAGCGGGGACGGGGACGGGGGGGGGGGGGGGGGGGCTCGGAGGGCCTCACTGGGGCTAGCATGACTGCTGGGCAGAGGGGAGTCATTAGCCCGGAGCTCCAACACACACACACACACACACATATACACACACAGAGCAAACTCCTCTTATTGTGTGTATAGACAGGCTGATTAACAGTAAAGAGGGCAGTAAGGGCTCGATACCTCGGAGAGAGGGCAGATTTACTACTTTTGTTCTCTCTCTCTCTCTCTTCCTCTCTCTCTCTCCTTCTCTCTCTCTCCCTCTCTCTCTCTCCTTCTCTGCCAGTCTCTTTATCCTCTTATTTTCTTTGTCTGTTTGTCTTCCTCTGGGAGGAGGAGTGAGATATAGGTTAGCTGAGGGCAAGATATGGGACGGATGAATGAGAGAGCAAGAGAGAGAGAGAGAGAGAGAGAGAGGGAGGGAGGGAGGAGGGAAAGAAGGGGTAAAAGGAGATGGATAACAAGGAAGAGAAAGCAGCAAACACTAAACAAACAAAGATGTAAACAAACAGAAACTCACATAGACACACCCTCTCTCTCTCTCTCTCTCTCTCTCTCTCTCTCTCACACACACACACACACACACTCACACACACACACACACACACACACACACACACACACACTACTCTCCTCTCCAACCAATAACATGATAACAATAAATGTTAACCACATTTGAACACACAGCTTCTCTCACACACATCTTGTCTTTTTCCTACGCGCAGCATAACACCCCCAGCCAACGCCTGTAGTTTCCACTATTGCTCACGTCTTTAGCGGACGCCCATGTAATGTGCTGTAATGCACTCCTGTATGCATGCTGAGCTGTCGTCCACCACACACGCGTGTCGTCCACCACACACACGAGCGTGTGCAGACATGCGAGCACGGCGAGCTAGCGAGAGATCGCCGTAGCACGCTGGCCCAGGATCAGTCGCCACGTGGTCCCTGGCTCCAGACAAGCCCTCTGCAAATGGGAAGGTTGCTCTTCTGTCGTGGCAAGGGCCTCACAAATTATTCATCGTCAAGCGGTGACGGGGTGGGGTCGAGGCTGGTGAGGGTGGGGGTGGGGTGGGGGGGGGGGGGGTGGCGGGGGGGCTGTAGGAGGTAGGTCACAGGCGAGAAGCAGCATTGACAGCCAGCCAGCCTCCTCCCTCCACCTGTCTCCTCCTGTCTCCCACACGACTACCTCTGGGCAGGGAAGACGTTCGCCCTGTTGCCGACAGGCTTTGGCGCTACTGTGTAGCTCTCTCTCCCCCTACCCCCTGTCCCCCCCCCCCATGATACACCAGCTCCAGGGCTGTCTATCTCATTCTCTCCTTCTCTCTCTCTCTCTCTTGCTCTTCTTCACCCTACTGCTCTCTTTTTGTCTCTCTTTCACACTTTCTATGTCTTTCTCTCTCCCTCCCTTTCTCTCTCTCTCTCTCTCTCTCTCTGCCTCCCTTTCTCTCTCTCTCTCTCTTTCTCTCCATCCTGACCTCATTCTCAAGGAGCTTGAGAGATTTTAGCATCCATAAGTACAGACGCTATGATGGGTGGGTTATAAATAGATCTCTCCTCTCAGAAAAGGTGACGTGTTTGACTGCTCGCAGAACTGCATGTTTTTAGGTCTAGTTTAGGTTGTAATGCCAGCATCAGACATGCATGCACTGACTCAAGCATGTGTAGCCACATCGTTTATGTGGAGGTAGGGTACGGTGAGACGAGATATGTGGGGTGAGACATGTGCAGCAGTACCGCTGTTTCCACTCAAGTGCAAACACTACACAGGAAAACAAACTGTATTGTGAATGGGCCTGACAACCTCTTCAAATGAGACAGCATGACAAGCTAAATGCAAGCAAAACAAAACACTTTGCTATTCTATCTCTCTCTCTCTCTCTTGCTGTGCATCTCTTCTCCTTATCTTCCTCTAATTCCTCCTCTTCTCTCACCTATCTATTCCTCTTTCTCTCCCTCCTCTCCTCTCCTCTCCTCTCCTCTGCCTGTTCTGGGCGTCTGGCCTTTGTTGGGTTGCGGCTGGGTGGGTGTGTTTTTTTTCTCCTCGGTGGCGGTGCAGCGTGATGCAGGAGCAGAACGCACGCTGCTTAATTAGCGCTCAGAGATTAGCGGTATAATGGACTGGGGAAAAGCTCCTGATTATCTCGGGCAATCCCGGCGAAAGACGCCTCGGCGCTCCGCAGAAAAGCCGGCACCTCTTCCGCTTCCATTCGCGCCTCGGTTAATTACCTCGGAGAGAGGACGCACCGACGCCGCTCGGAGAGTCAGGGGAGGACTGGAGCGCGAGCTGTTTGGGATATTGCGCCGAGGTTTGCTGGGGTGTTTTGATGAGGTTAAATAAAGAGCGCCTCCCGAACACTCGTGAGCGAGGGGAGGATTAATTGGAGAGCAGAAGGGGTGAGGTGAGGGTGTTTGTGTGTGTGTATGCATATGTGTGTGTGTGTGTGTGTGTGTGTGAGGGGGGGAGGGTGTTTGTGTGTGTATGTGTGTACGGGGGGGCAACAGAGAGAGAGATAGAGAAGAGAGAGAGAACTGCCCTGCAGTTTAAAATTTAGGTCTAATTAAAATAAATAAATAAATAACGGAGGCACCAGCAAATGGTTTAATCTCTTTCTTTCATTTGATCAAATTGGAATTACAGCTCACCTCCATGCAAATAAACTGAACTCTCCGGCAGTTGTACAAGAACAGCGAAAAATAATAAGTAGTATTTGCAATGCAGTTAAATGCATGTAACTCCTATCCACTTAAAAACCCTGCTAGCCACACTGTACGCTTTGTGTTGTTTTTATCTACTGCATGTCGGTGTCTGCCACAGAAGCATGTCATGCTGCAATTCTGGGCACACAAATAACCTACAATCTAGGCCTTGAACATGAGGGAGATGCGGTTCTCTCAAAAAGCCGTCTAGACGTTTGTGTCCGACAGCGGCAGCCGAAGCAGCGTGAACAAGATGCTAGGGAGCCAGTGAAGCTGCAAAAAGATTCAGAGGAGGGATTACCACCCCCCTGGTATTCAAGAGGGGGAATCCTGGAGAGCACGCCTGTGTGTGTCTGTATGTGTGCGTCTGTATGTGTGTGTGTGTGTGTGTGTGTGTGTGTGTGTGTGTGTGTGTGCGTGTGTGTGTGTATATGTGTGCATGTCTGAATGTGTATGTGTGTGTGTGTGTGTGTGTGTGTGTGTGTGTGTGTGTGTGTGTGTGTGTGTGTGTGTCTGTGTGCATGTCTGCATGTCTGTAAGTGTGTGTGTGTGTGTATGTGTGTGTGTGCATGTCTGCATGTCTGTAAGTGTGTGTGTGTGTGTGTGTGTGTGTGTGTGTGAATGTGTGTGTATGTGTGCTGGTGTAATCCCCCTGCAGTGCAGTGGTGTGCCTGTCTGAGAGGCCCTTCCGAGTGGCAGGAAGGACAATAAGGATTGAGGTGGACACTCTCACCCTGCCCGCCCGCTAAGCTCTGCTAATGCAGGAAACAGGCTTTGATATGAAGACATGGCAGCGGCTCTGGAGCAAGGGCCTTCCCCACACCGCTGCCCAGCTCAGATCAACGGAGAAGAGGGGAATGATCCCTCTATCCTGTGTGTGTGTGTGTGTGTGTGTGTGTGTGTGTGTGTGTGTGTGTGTGTGTGTGTGTGTGTGTGTGCATGTTTTTGTGTCTTGTGTGCTTGTGTGTGAGAGTATATCTAGCCTGTAGGTGAAATAATGCAGATACTCTCCTTTTTCCTTAAAACGGTGTCCTTCTCTCAGTATACTTTCAAACTTAGCAGTGCAACATCACTAGATATGTAGCATATTTCCTTTTATTCTGCCCTCCATGGCCTTCTCTCTCTCTCTCTCTCTCTCTCTCTCACTCTCTCTCTCTCTCTCTCTCTCTCTCCATTTCTGTTTTCATTTCATTCTCCTCCTTTGGGTATGCGGCATAAATGCTGGAGATCAGGGCTGTTCCTCCGGGTCTTTTATTATTTACAGTATTTACTGGAGGGGGTTGTGTGTGTGTGTGTGTGTGTGTGTGTGTGGGGGGGGGGGGGGGGGGGCGCAGTGTTGTGGCGGGTCGTGTCATATTTATCTGGCTGAGGAATTGCCCCGCGCACGCATTCCATCTTCTCTGCCGCCCAAACAAAAGGCACGCCATCCCGCTTCTAATTTAGCTTTATGAAGTGTGTAATTCTGCGGCCCCGCCGAACAAGGGGGGCGGATTTGTCTTCCACATTATTGAACAGATATAAAGCACTTTGGCCTGATTGTTCGCCTCAGACGCAAACTTGCAGAGACAAACAACACACACACTCTGAGATACACGCGGGCACACACACACACAAATGCTACCACTGATGTAATGCATGTGAAATATGCATGGACACATGGACACACACACACATACACACACACA
>NW_027468870.1:12468893-12483893 GCF_046254945.1 Alosa pseudoharengus
GAAGACTTTAACTGAATGACACACTCCTTGTTTGAAGCAGTTAAGCATTTACAGACCTCTTAAACGCAGAGGGAAGTCACTTTGAGCTCTTTGTTGACTCCACAGTGGTTGGGTGGAGGATGAAAAAATCATGACGTCCTCGGTAAATAGAATTCACAATTCACACTGATTGCAACTTCGGGGGGGGGACACTTGAAATATCAATTACACGCCGCACAATGCCAGGCTGTGGGAGAAGTGTCAGTAATGAAATTCTGGCATATCCACCAGAAACCATCCATAGACGCGTCGGGCGACGAAACGGCGCGGTTATATAACAGTCTGCGTTAACAACCTGCCCTGGCACCAGGCGAGGACTTTGTCTCCGAATTGTTATGTGATCCCACTGACAGCTATCTCCACTACCAGTCAAGAAGCATACACTTGTGTGTGTGTATCTGTGTGTCTGAGTGTGTCTGTGTGTGTGTGTGTGTGTGTAAGAGACAGAGAAAGAGAGAGAGAGAGATATGGCTTTGAGCACAACGTTCTCAATCCTCTGCCATGTTGAACAGGGATGTTTTTCAGCCCCCCCACCCCACCCACACACACAAACTACCAACCCCCAATCTGGCTGTCTATCCCCCCCCCCTTCTTTTTTTTCTGTGAGGAATTTTAACTGACAGGCACCGCAAACTCCTGTCTTAATAATCCTGCCTCCTTGCCGACAGTGTGTTTAAGAGGGAACTGAAAAACACTTTGTTTCAAGTTGCAGTGATGGCAGGAGAGAGAGAGAGAGAGAGAGAGAGAGAGAGGGAGAGGGAGAGGGAGAGGGAGAGGGAGAGGGAGGGAGGGAGAGAGAGAGAGATAGAGAGGGAGAGGGAGAGGGAGGGTGGCAGAGAGAGAGAAAGAGAGAAAGAGAGAGAGAGAGAGAGAGAGGGAGAGGGAGAGGGAGAGGGAGGGAGGCAGAGAGAGAAAGAGAGAGAGAGAATGTGCGGGAGGAAGGGAGGGAGGGAAAGCGTGTTTGTAGGCTGACAGGTATCAATGACTGCACAGAGAGAACACACAGTGTGTGTGTGTGTGTGTGTGTGTGTGTAGTGGGGGGTGGGAGGGTTCTCTAGCGTTCCATTTTTGAGACACACAGACAGCTCCCTGACACACTCTCTCGGCGACATGGAGGGGGGCTGTGACACCTCCTCCATGTGCAATGAACGCTCACACACATAACACACACACACACACACACATACACACACACACACATATACATACACATACACACACACACACACACACACACACACACACACACACACACACACACATATACATACACATACACACACACACACACACACACATAACACACACACACACACACACACACACACACACACACACACACATATACATACACATACACACACAAATTTACTTACATTCTCACAGACTCAAGTTCACACAAATACACACACACTCACACACACACACACACACACACACACACACACACACGCACACACACACACACATTCTCGCACATAAGCAGATGTTCTCTCTCTATCTCTCTCTCTCTCTCTCCCTCCCTCCTTCGCCATCAAGACACATCAAACCCGTATCCTCCCCTAGTCCTGCCATGGTGTCTCTTTTGTCCCCCTCTCCGCCTGCCCCCCCCCCCCCCCCCTTCTCTGCCTCCTCTGTGCGGATCATAAATAAATGAACTCCTTCAGAGGGAGATAAAGGTGGCGAGGAGACAGATGCATCTGATACGCGCTGTTCCACCCTGCGTGATCTGGCAGGGGTGTTTGTTCCATGTTTGCTCCCTTAACAAAAACACTTTGAAAGGACCATGCGATGGCTGACAAGAGACAAACTACTGCCGGTGCACTCCTACGGATTTGTCTATCACAGTGTGTGTGTGTGTGTGTGTGTGTGTGTGTGTGTGTGTGTGTGTGTGTGCATGTGTGTGTGTGTGTGTGTGTGTGTGTGTGTGTGTGTGTGTGTGTGTGTGTGTGCATGTGTGTGTGTGTGTGTGTGTGTGTGTGTGTGTGTGTGTGTGTGTGTGTGTGCATGTGTGTGTGTGTGTGTGTGTGTGTGTGTGTGTGCATGTGTGTGTGTGTGTGTGTGTGTGTGTGTGTGTGTGTGTGTGTGTGTGTGTGTGTGTGTGTACATGCATGTATTCACTTGTTTCATGGTTGCTGTTGTTGTTTTTCTGGAGTTTTTTCCCCCCGTAGGGGCCAGTGCTGTATGGATAAACAAGTTTACCAGAGGAGGATCATCCACCTGAATGGCCACCAATTGGATAATTACAGTATGAACTCGGATTAGCTTCCACTGTGAGCAGCTGAAAACGTAGGGGTGTGTGTATGTGTGTGTGTGTGTGTGTGTGTGTGTGTATGGTTGTGTTTTTCTCCAGTCAAGTGTCTCTGCTGCTGCTGTTGACAAAGACACAACTCTTCTAGCCTGCGGCAACATCAGCCAACCTACTCCTAGGGCCCACAATGCACCTCTCCTGGAGTCATCAAAACACTCCTTAAAGACGGTTTTAATAAGGAGCACAATTACATAGATAACAATGTCAACTGAGTGATTGAACCTAAAAAGTGCCTATGAATAACAATGTGAACGCATGTCTTGTTTTTAGTAACAGTAAGTTCAATCACAAAGCTTGATATATTAATAATTTCAAAAGCAAGACAGATCTCTCCAGGCACAGCTTGATTTGAGTTTGAACAGTTGAGTTAATCTAGTGGGTAGCATCAATATTATCATCTTGCAATTAGTGATTACCTGATATCGCCTAATCCAAATGCAAAATAAACATACTTACCTGACTTTGCACACATACTGTTTTCAAATCCAGAACACCTTCTTGTGCATGGATGCTATTCTCTCTCTCCCTCTCTCTCTCTCTCTCTGACAACTTCAGAGGTTCGTCTTGGGAAGCTTTGTAACTGACAAGCTTCTTTTCTTTTCCAATAATGCTCCACGGAAGCCGAATGAAAGGGAGTAGAAAGGGAAGCTGTCACGCTTCCCTCTTAAAAAAAACATCTCCTTCAAGAGAGCATCATTGCTTTTAATTAGTGCGGCTGGCGTGATCAAAGTCAACCCACCTCCATGGAAAGAAGATATCAATATGCGTTGGAGAGGCTCCACGCTGCTTTTTGTCACGCAAACCGTCAATCGCTTCTCCGCCACCGTCAACAACAGATAGCTGGTCCATTAAATCAGTGCCAAGCTAGCGGGCTTAGCGAGCTGTCGCACTAGCCCTTACAAGTGCGCAGATATAACGGTGACAACTGTCACACATTTATCGAGCAGGGGCTGTCTAATTGTCTGCCTCGCCATAAACACGTGCATTCTTGGGCACATTAAAAAACGTGCGACGGAGTCACACGCATAAAAACTAGTTGACAAACACGGAGAAGTCACGTAGCTCTTCAGCTTGACAAAGTACTCAGAAACTGTGTCAAGAATGCCATGATAATGATATGATAGCTGCTTTTTCTCTTTTTTTTTACTCTGAGGCAATGGAGCGTCAAGCTACTGGTTGACACAGATGAAAGCAAACGATTGTTTTCACAGTCTTGATTTTCACAGTGTTGCTTTATATGAAGCAGATCCCAACTCCTTTGAGAGCTCACCCTTCACAAGACCAGTCAGAGAGTACAGTCCTGCTAGCAAAGGGGTAGCACCATTAGAGCTTTCTATTTTTCACTCTTCCTTATAACTGAAATGACTAACCAATAGAGTGTGTGGTGTGACTAAATAGTAAAGAGTTGCTCAGTATCAGTTGCTAAAAATAAATAGGCCACTTATGACTGTTCTGGTTCTTTGTCATTTTGTTCATCAACTGTGAGAAAACATCAACATCTGCAAGAAAAACTTGGACCTCATTAATGATAAGAACAGGTAAAGCTCCTGAGGGTGTATTTGATGTATTATTATTATTATTGTATTTGAGTAGATCAAATCATAAAGTGATAATTCAATTCTCACTGAAAATATGTTATTAAACTAAGTTTACTGTAGGTATACAACAGCGCACCTGGCTAAGTCTGTCCACGTGAAACGCTTTGAAATGCCAACCCTGTTCGGGTACAAAGCTCATGAGAATCCATGAGGAAATGAAATCACACCACTCTATTTCACAATCCTCTCAGAAGTGCCTTACTAACACCTCTTCTGTTCCGCTGCAAATTGATTCTCTGCTGTAAAGCACTTTGAGGCTTGCATCCAGAGAGTTTACTGCTGATTCTAATTAGGGCTGGGTTCTGACTCTGTGTGGACCAGAGAAACTGGATGGACAGCCTGCGCTTTTTCCTAGCCTAAAATGTAGCTCCTGTGTTTCTCACAGCTTCTCCATATTACATATTTCATATCACACAGATTCTGACAGGACATGGACACCATTTCAGTACTTAAAGCCACACAAGCCTATGTCAAAACTCCTGTGCCACACGGCTAGGTTAACGCTATGCTACGCTAGGCGGGGTAAAGTTTGGGGCCGGGTGCTTTGGCAGGGTGGCAGGGGGCAGTTGCCAGGCAGGGCCTCTCACAAGGTAGTTAACATCACTTTGTGCGAGAGCCCTGACAGGAAAGTCCTCCATCAGCAGGCCATGCATCATTCATCACCTCCCGCTGCCACTGCTAACACCCACCCTCCTCCTCCATCTCCTCCTTCATGCCACCCTCCTCCTCCTCGTCCTCCCTCTCTCTCCTCCTCCTCCTCCTCCTCCTCCTCCTGATCTGACAGTTTTACGCTCCTTGTCTTATTCTACCCACCGCCGCGAGCCAAAGGGGGCCTCTGGTCCTGCAGAAACCGGACGGGCGTGCGGTCGTAAAGAGGAATAATGGCGGTGGGGAGGGGGGGGGGTGGCTGACTATGCCTGAGAGGCAGCGCGTGCGTGTGGGAGAGTGTGTTTGTGTGTGACAGAGAGTCACAGGCTGTGTGTAAGTCAGTGAGTGTGTGTGTGTGTGTTTGTGTGAGTGTGTGTGTGTGTGCGTACTATACATGTGTGTGTGTGTTTGAGAGAGAAAGGCTATGTGTAAGTGTGTGTGTGTGTGTGTGTGTTTTGTGAGTGTGTGTTTTGTGAGTGTGTGTAAGTGTGTGTGTGTGTGTAAGTGTGTGTGTGTGTGTGTGTGTGTGTGTGTGTGTGTGTGTGTGTGTGTGTGTGTGTGTGTGTGTAAGGGGGTAGGGGAGTTGCTGTCAGAGACAAAGAGGCCAGCTCACACAGAAGGTGATGGATGTGACAGGGGAAAGCGTGCCAAATCACGGCCCAGAAAGACACCGACACAAAGGTTATACATTCGCCTGCTGCCGTGGACTGTGCGGGGGTGTGTGTGTGTGTGTGTGTGTGTGTGTGTGTGTGTGTGTGTGTGTGTGTGTGTGTGCGTGTGTGGGCGTGTGCGTGTGCCTGTGCGTGTGCATGTGTGTGTGTGTGTGTGTGTGTGTATCTGTGTGTGTCAAACTCAATAAAGCAACAAGGATGAAAAACTCTAAATCCAATGCTTGGGCTCCATGCCTATAGGTTTAAGTAAATGGTCAGTTCAGACCCATGTAGCGCTGGCCTCTGGCCCTGATGTGGCCCTGACCTGGCCCTGACCTGGCTCAGCTCTACCGCATACAGTCCACAGTCAGCTCCCACCACAGTAGTGAGAAATCTAAGGCTTCTGAAGTAGGAGACAACACAGCCCCTGTGATAGAGTCTTCACTAAACAAACGCATTAGCTAGCAATTAATCCTGCACGTATACGCCGCTGAACTCTCTCTCTCTCTCTGTCTCTCTCTCCTCTCGGCCCCCCCCTCCTCTCTTTTTCTCCTTCTGTTCTCTCTATCTCTCTCTCTCTCTCTCTCTCTGTCTCTCTCTCTCTGAGAGAAGGAACACCTCGCTCAGGTTGTCCTCGTTTCCCTAATCAGGCAGATTCAATTATTTTTGTTCCCAACTCTTGCTCTGCTCACGAGGGACCTCGCCTGCATATTAAAATCTTCCACAACTTTCACAAGCAATAAAGTATCACAGAGTAATAACACCCCCCCCCACCCCCCTCTCTCTCTTCATCATCATCTTCTTCTCTTCATCCATTTTTTTTCTTTCTCTCACTCTCGCACAAACACTCACACACATATACCCCACAATACACACACACATACAGTACACACACACACACACACAGGCAGGAGTACACATCCACCTCATCCCAAACACTCCATAACTGGTTTCATGGGAGCTAATTAACTTTACCTGTGTTAATTACCGCCTCAAACCAATCAACAGCTTTTGCACTAATTGGGCTTTACTCCCCCCCCCTTCCCAACCCCCCTCATTCTCCCCAATCAAGGCCAGAAGTCGCCATGGCGACACGTGTCACCTGGGGCGATGGGGAGTTATTGGCATGATGAGCTCACGCGGGCCGCTGGAGGGCTTGTTTTGGCTCCGCCGCACGAAAACAACAACAACAAAACAAACAAAATGGCGGGATGAAAGGGGACAGCCTCCCTCCTCCTCCCTCTTCATTTTGTTTTTTTTATAGATGAGCCACTGTTACCTCATCAGCCAGCACCTTATGGCGCACTTCAGGGATCAACACGTCTCCTGTTGTTTTTGATGCCCAGGCAGTAAAAAGCAGCCCGTTTTGAGCAAAGCACAGGGAGCAGCTGCACAGGAGGCTGTCCCAGGAGAACTCTGTTTGTGCGTGCGTGTGTGTGTGTGTGTGTGTGTGTGTGTGTGTGTGTGTGTGTGTGTGTGTTTATGTAGAGGTGTGTGTGTGTGTGAGTATGTATGTGTGTGTTAGAGAGAGAGAGAGCATGTTTTTATATGCGTGTAAGAGTCTGTTTGTCTGGATGTAGGTCTACCTCATGTGCACAGATTGCACATTTAGCAAGAAAAGAGCTGTTAAAGTGCTTTTGTGTGTGTGTATGTGTGTGTGTGTGCGTGTGTGTGTGTGTGTGTGTGTGTGTACGTGTGTGTGTGTGCATTTGTGCACATGTGTTGCGTGTGTACAGTGGGGACATGCTCAGTACATATCCCAGCGTAAGAGTCAGGAACACAAAGAGAAGCAAGGAGGAAGACAGGAACAAAGCTCATGGAGACCTAGACGGAGACAGTGGACAGTGTGAGACAGCACGTGAGTGAGAAAGCGCAGAGTCCATCCAGGGGGAAGGTGTGTGTGTGTGTGTGTGTGTGTGTGTGTGTGTGTGTGGTGGGGTGCTGTTGTTGGGCGTGTCCTGTCAGGGCCCTGATTGATTTTCCTTCAGCAGGCTTCTCATACTGCCTCAGCTCTGGCTGCCAGCCCATGCCCCCCCCCCTCAACACACACACACACACACACACACACACACAAGCCAGACGGCCAGCCGGCTATACAGGGGCCACCGCCCCACAGAGGCAGGGGCAGGGGTCCACCCCCGGATCGATAAGAGCCTGTCAGAGAGGGAGCGGCTGACACCCCGTCACTGAGCGGCCAGGGGAGCTAGTCCACCCCCCCACCCTGCCCCTACAGCCTCGCACAGGTCCATACGGTCTGTCACTCACACTCACTT
Source organism: Alosa pseudoharengus (assembly GCF_046254945.1). Lineage (NCBI taxonomy): Eukaryota > Metazoa > Chordata > Actinopteri > Clupeiformes > Clupeidae > Alosa > Alosa pseudoharengus. The sequence continues at coordinate 12,476,413 of NW_027468870.1, forward strand.
ACTCATTCACATACAGTACACTCATACAGTCTATCTCAAAACCCGCCTTAATAAAGTCACTTACTCACATGTGGTAGCACTATCACTCACTTGCATACACATTAACATTCATTCACTCACACACACACACACACACACACACACACACACACACACACACACACACACAAACACACTCTTTTTGTGCCCCTGTGCTTATTTATTTTGCCAGTATTTTCCTCAGTCTCTTTTCTTTCTCTGAGTTCTCTGTCTTTCCCTTTTTGAAAGAAAAAAACTTTATTTCACACGAGAAAAAGAGAGAGAGAGAGAAACAGAGGGAGGGAGAGAGAGAGAGTACAATACCTGCAGGCAACGGAAGATATTACAGCAGAAGTCCATTTCATGGAAGCAACCAGGCAATATATTTGTTGTTATGACACAGAGAGATGGATTTAATAAATAAACATCATTTCAGTAATTCAGTTAAGGGGTAAAAATGGCTTCTACACTAGCTGAGTCTTGTCTGTTACCTAGAACGTTCTTTAAAATACAAATCCTTTACAGTAAACAAGTCAAGTCAATTCTCACCCACTCAACCTGACTTCAAAGTAAAGAGAGAATGCACAATACGTACAATCCATGCATTTCACTTAAAGATCGCAACCCTTTCCAGGCCAAAGTAAGTTAGCACTAAACTGGCACCAAATACGAAATCCAAAATATTGTAAACATACAAATACTACAAAACATATAGACAAACAAGCCTCTAGGAGGCACTGAGAGGGCATCCCAGACCACAAACAGCCGACAGCAAACTACAGGAGCGCGGTGGTGGGTGGGAGGGGATGTCTTGACCTCTGCTGCGTTCCTCAGCTAATGATGACCTCAGCTAATGATGACCAAGGGAGGCACCCCTGGGTCTGTTCCGAGGGGGCCGTGAACCTGCGTGCTCCCCATCAAAAGGATTCCCGTAACACGCACACGTTAGGCATTTGTAGAGCCTCTGACTACAAAGTAGGTGGTGTGAACCTACTAAGCCCACCTTGAGTTTAGGGGAGGCTTTAAAAAAAAACCTGGCAACCACAGTCCAGTCGGAGCGTTTCTCACCAGTGCTTTAGCACATCCTCGTGCTGAAGCAAACAAGGTTGTTAGAGAGAAAGAAATCCCCTTCTTTTACAGCCTCGGGGTGATCGACCCCACTGACCCCCACCCCTCTCCCACCAACACCACCTGCACCCACCCCACGTCCACCAGAGCCCCCCCACACACACACACACACACACACACACACACACACCACCACCTCCCTCACTGCCCCGTTACTCCAAGATATGTTCTCGGGAGGAAGACCTGGTCCAGCAACCACATACGTGTGCTCCTTCATGCAATATTAAGCATCCAGGATAGGACTCATAAAAAGGGTCAGGGCTTGTGCCATTGTAAATTATAAATTGCTATTGATTTCCTCCAGGTTGTTTGGCGCTTGCGGCACTCCGGGCTCATTGTGGGGCTGCACACTGGCAGAGGGCACTTTATTAGATTGGGCCGAAGGCTCGCCATCTCATAGGCAGGGGAGGGAGGCGGGATAGGGGATAAGGGGGGGGGAGCAGTGCAGGGGGACCCCAAAGTGCACCCCTTTGCAAAGATATATGCACACACACACACACACACACACACACACACACACACTCACACATATATACACACACACATTGTTTACTGACACATTATGTACATCTGTACATCCCCTTGAAGCATTATGTGCTTTCCTGTATAAGACCATCTGCTGGCCTATAAGCTCCTGCAAAACCACACAACCACACACACACACACACACACACACGCACACACACACACACACACACACACACACACACACACACACACACACACACACACACACACACACACACACACACACACACACACACACACACAGACAGTGATGGCCAAAGCTGAGGTATTGGTGTATGAGTTATTGTTCAGTCTCACTGGGAGAGCTTTTCTTTCTAAACACGCAGCTCATACCCCCTGACATAACAGCACCATCTCAGCTGTGAGCCTTAGCAGCAGGGTGAGCATGATATGATTCAAAATGACCTTTAAAACACATGCGCACGCACACATACACACACACTGACACATTGGAAAAGTGACACACACAGGGACAAGCAAACACACACACACACACAGACACACACACACAGACACACACACAGACACACACACACACACACACACACACACACACACACACGCACACACACATACACACACACACTGCCTCCCAGGAAATCCCACTTGCATCCTCTCTCTCCGCACATCTCCCCCCCTCCCCTCTCCCTTTTTTCTTAAGCCCTCTTCAAAGTGTCTGACAAGCATTGAGCAGAAAAGACCTTGGCTGAGAGCTCTTTCATGTTCCTCACTGTCTCATTACGACAAGCTTTGCCGCTTCCAAACCTCTTAATTTAATTATTTTTTTTCCTTCTCCTTTCAAAAGGAAGAGCTCACAGTCATACAGCTACCTAATTCAGTTAGTGCATTGCCACTGTATCACAATTAGAGGCCCATTGCCAAAGGTTATGGTGCAAATTGGACAACGCAAGTGAGTTTCTTCATTTCAGTGTTTCTTTTGCACAGCATAATATTTGCGATCTGTGTTGCTCTCGGCTACTGAAGGACTTTTTGTGAAGTGAACTCGATTGAGTGTGTTGGTGTTGGTGTGCCTGTGCATGTGGGTGTGTTGTATGTGGGTAAGTGTTTGTGTGTGTGTGTGTGGCGTGGGGTGGTGGTGGGGGGGCTGAGTGTGTGTGTGTGTGTGTGTGTTGGAGTACACATGCGCACACACTTGTTTACTCCACTTGTTCACACAGAGCTCTCTTGCTGGGCTCTCATCTCTCATCTCCTGCTTTGAGGGCTGCTCCAGTCACGCTGAAGAGTGCCGCCTCCTCTTCCTCAGCCCCGCAGCAGCCGTGAGCGCTGTTTGGGTAAACAGCTGCCCACTCACCTAATGCCTCCGTCACCCTGACCACACTGCCTGCAACACCGCCCGATGTGCCGCCACATATCTCTCTTCCTCACTCCATCTCCCTCTCTCTCTCTCTAACACACACACACACACACACACACACACACACACACACACACACACACACACACACACACACACACACACACACTCATACACAGACGCACACACGCTCTCTGTCAGTCACACCCTCTCTCGGTGGAGTGTGGTGGCCCCTGGGATGTCCACAGGCTGTGCGCCACTTGTTGGAGAGCAGCGCTAACTGCACTGGCTGCCCACAGTGACATAGTCCTCCGCCGAGGTACCAGAGCCAGTGGCGCTGAAAGCACAAGCTATGATCAGTGAGACAGAAACAACAAAGAGCTGCCAGAAATCTGGATTTTGTGGAGAGCGGGATTGGAGATGGTGTGTGTGTGTGTGTGTGTGTCTGTGTGTGTCTTTATGTGGGAGAGACATTTAACCACTGGTTTAGATATAGCCATGATATATAATACTGGTGACATGGGATTTTTTTTTTTGGCAGTTTGAGGGGAGATTTGGGACCATTAAAGTGAAAAACTTCTATTATCATATAAATGTTGTATATTTAAAACTCTGTGGTTGCAGTCTGGCCTGTATGTGGGTTGTGTTTCTCTGTGTGTCTGTGCGCGCTATCGCTCAGAGTGACTCCGAGAGCAGACTCGGAACCAGCGTCCCAGTTGATGCAGGGAGATTTTCTTTTTTCACGTCCAAAAGCGAAAAATAGATGACCCACATAGATGGACGGACTTGTCGGGACCCAGAAACGACGAGAAGGGAGAGAGGAGCGAGCGAATTCAGATGCGATCCACGGTCTCATTATAAGCCCAAGCTAACAGACAACTGCAGAGCTGCTCGGGGTCAACGCTAAGCCTTCGGAGGATCTTTGCTTCAGTAAAGGCCTTGAACTTGGGGGGAGTTTATAGCGAGTTCTCGAGATGCTCCTGCGTGGTAGACTCACAGCTCCATCCATTTATAGTTCTGTTTTGTCAGCTTTTTTCTGCATGCGTCGCTTTCTGTGGAGAGGGGAGCACTGTAGTGGGACCTCTCTCTGATCTCCATACCGCTCGTTGTCTTGACACCTTCCTCCCAACACACACATACACACACATGCACACACACGTACATACACACACACACACATACACACACATATATCCACCCCCACACACACATTTTACACGCACCTATAGTCAGATTCATTAGGTTCTAGCAGCTATTTTAACACCCCCTCTTGTCTAACAAGACACACATCACATCCTGTTACATGGCATGGTGATGGCATATGTGCTGGTGATGTCAGGGATTTTGGAGGGACCCTTTGGGCTCAATTATTACCTTCCCAAATGTTAACACATTGAGGCGGGTGTCATGGTATTTCGAACCTGTCTGAATAAACATGTTTTTTTTTGTCTCTCTTACGGCTTGCTTTCCGTCTTATTATTCTCGGCTCTCTTCCCTTCCATTCTTTTTCTTTCTTTTTTTCTTTCTTTCCTTTTATCTTTCTCTTTTTCTTCCTCTCTCTTTTTCTCTCCGTACATCGTAAAAATCCTCTCATCTCTATCCTCTTTGGATGCATCCCAACGCCGTCTGTCACGTTCCCTGACCTCTTATCTGGACGCTAGGCCCAGTTTTTGACACAAAGCATCACTCAAACGCTCCGGGAGGCTACAGAACCTAAAGCAATCCAGATCCTTTTTTTTTTTTTTGCAAATAATGAACAGCTATCACAAGGCCGTCTGTCTTGATTCTCCTCTCTGTGAGCGAAGCCTCTTCTAATTGGGGGTCCTTGGTCTGGGCCATGGAGCAAGTGAGTCCTGCTTTTTCCCCCTCCTCCACTTGTTCCCCAGCGTTCCTGTGAAGCCCCGCGAAAAGACAAACTGGAGGGAGGAAATTGAGCGAGTCGGTAGAAAGGATAAGTTAATTTGGCTGATACCCCCCCCCCCTCTCTTTTTCTCTCTCTCTCCCTCTCTCGTTTCTCTCTCATTTCTCTCTCCCTCTCTTGTTTCTCTCTCTCTCTCTCTCTCTCTGGCTATAACAGGACACCCTTAATGTGTCTATAGAAATGCTAATGGACTCTGGGCTACCAAATCGTCTACGGGGAGCCTCTATTGTCTGCGAGTCAGGTCCCCCTTTTTTTGATACGAGCCACTTCATTCTATTGCTGCGCGAACAAGCGAAGGTGGAAAGAGCTGGGGTGGAGAGGGGGGTGGAAGTGAAAGAATGAAAGGAAAAGTGCTGACATGAAAGAGAGGAGTCAGGTAAAGGAGAGGAAAAAATGACTTCATCTGTCCATCCTAATCAGCCTGGGACAACGGAAAGGCGAGGAGAGGAGAGAACACACGAAGGGCGGTTGTCATCGGAAAAGAGGCCTGTGCCTGAGAGAGGGCTGAGGCATAAGGCTGCCACTGCTGCCCCTGCTGCTAATGGTGGTGCTGGTGCTAGTGCTGTCTTTGAGAGGGCTTGCAGTGTGAAGGCGTGGAGTGGTGGGCGATCGGTATCAGTTTCCAGCATGGGTGGAGTGCGCTCTGGAGAGTGCTATCGATCCAAGACAACAGAGAAGAGGACCGGAGAATAGAGGAGCTGGTGGTGGTGTGTGTGTGTGTGTGTGTGTGTGCCGTAAAGGGGGAAGAGGAGGATAAGTAGACAGGAAAACAAGAAGTAAACTAATGAAAGAGCGTCTCACACTCTCATGTTTTTTTTTCCCTGCAGAGAATGTGTGTGCAATGACGATGCGGGAATCCCTTACATCTATACAGCCAGACTAGTCTGTCTCAGCAGCGACCAGGCACAATCATGAACATGTTATTCGGATCCTCAAGAGACCAGATATCTTACATGAAGACAATGTATACTTCAATTGTGCATTTAACAAAGAAACACATGCTGCTGCAGCCAGGCCTGATGTAACACTATCCACAAGATAAGGCTTCAGCGTAACAAAGTAAACGAAATAAATGCCAAAACACGAACAGCTTCTATCAAACTCTGTCCAAGGACGACTAAATGATCATCTATCATTGTATCGTGGTTTATGTTTATGTCCACATGTTGTGGATCTATACCGTACCCATAACAAACACCCCTATGAGGGTAAATGTAACTTATTGAATTGACTTCAGACGAAGCTGTTGACATAATTGCGTTAGCAGGATGTGCTACAAATCATTAAAGCAGAAATCCAGTCAAGACCCTCAGCCTCAGTCGCAGAACGCATATACGCAATCTGATGTATATTTGTTTGATACTCACTGAATCATTAAGCCGACGCTCAATAAAAGGTACGCTTCAAATGAATCAAACATCTGCATCTAAGATTTAAGAGAAAACATATATCACCAGTACACAAACAAATAAGTGCATTTGCAAATGTCAATGTGTTCCTGAATTTCCAAATTCGCTCGCGTCTATGTGCACGCACACACACACACACACACACACACACACTCGGTGATGTGTATGTGCCTATGATATATGTTTACTCCATATATTACATATATAATCTTTCATTAAAATGCGTTGGCACACCCTCCACTATGTGAGGGCTTTAAAATGAGCTGCTCATAAAAGCCAGAGGATTAGCCAGGGCCTCTCCAAGCACGAGGCCGACGCGTCCGAGCATCTCGCCTCCGAGTCAAATGGCCAATGGCCTGGACTGTCTAGGGCGTCGCCTGACACGTCAATTTGCTTTTAAGGGGAAGAGAAGAGAAGAGAAGAGAGGAGAGGAGAGGAGAAGAGAAAGACAAGGGATAGGCATTCCATCTCCAGGGTGGATCTCCCAAAAGCTTTGTATCACTTTAACTGTCAAAAGTAGAGAGTGTATGAGAGAGAGAGAGAGAGAGAGAGAGAGGTTAAAGAGGGTAGTCTCTCTCTCGACTGTGTTCTAGTGGTTGTTGGGGTCGAGAGAGCTTGAGCCACAGAGCCTGCTGCCACGCCACATGATGTGTGTGTGTGCTGCTAGATGTGGAGAGTGGATGTGAGGCGCTGTTTGATTAGGGATGCTCTGTTGGTCTGGGGTGACATGAGGCCTTATGAGAAGCATGAAGCTGGCCAGGGAGGATACAAGAGAAGGCAATCGAGGAGGAATGCATACTAACAAACCAAAGATCTCTCCCCTCCTTCTGTTTGGTCTCTCTCTCTCTCTCTCTCTCTCTCTCTTTCCCCTACTTTCTGTTGCTTGCTCTCTCTCTCTGTCTGTATTGCTCTCATTCTTTTTTTCTGGCGTATCAAATTTATTTTCTCTTTTCCCCATGCAGTTCCTGTTGTCATCCCTGTCTCAGACTCTCCCCACTCCCTCTCTCTCTCTCTCTCTCTCTCTCTCTCTCTCTCTCTCTCTCTCTCTCTCTCTCTCTCTCTCTCTCTCTCTCTCTCTCTCTCTCTCTCTCTCTCTCTCTCCCTGTCCTCTTTTTCATTGTCTCCAATCTTTTTCAACTCCCCAGCCGGTAAATATCACTAG